>NW_011966953.1:55864-64819 GCF_000949405.1 Vollenhovia emeryi | reverse complement strand
ATCTACAACTTTTGTTTAAAACATTTTTCAAAATTTTTAATATTTGTGTCTGAAAATTACATATAAATGGTTGACATTGTTTTTTTAATAACTTTTTAACAAACAACGAGCGACGGCTAAAACCTTCTGAGCGTTACTCAGGAGGGTAACCTTGACAACATATGTCAAGGTCAAGGTCATCGGAGCTGACTCCCCTATAGTGAACAATTACCATATTTTGTTACGCGTTGTTGACATATTAACTAGATAAATAATGATACATTATCATGCAAATCTTACAAAGAACTCAGTAAATACTTAAAACTCGGATTTTATATTAAACCAAATAATTGTTAATGTAAAACGTTTTTGTTTCACGCAACAGTAAGTTGCTATAATTTGACACAATCCGATCCAATCTAGCTTTAATTTACTAACTCGTTGAATATCACAAGAGAAGATAAAATATTTTAGTTGAAAGCTATGTCAGATAGTGAGTAAGCTTTTCCCAAGATTAGAGACGGTTACAACGATATTGTTGATAGCAAAAAGTTTAACAAAAGTCTTTTGGAGCCCTTTGATAAAATTAATTAGATTTCGAGAGAAAGCGAGGTTTCAATCACAATTATTATTTCTTCCGTAAATGATTCGTGTAATCTAATGATTTTCCACTAATTTCTCTAAAAAAAAGAAATTCTTTTCAATAGGTAACTGTAAATATTTGGAAAATACTATCTAGTTTTAAGACTAATTATTATATATCGTAGTTTATAATTAGTTTATACATGTAATAAACTAACAGTTCCAAATAATAATTATAATAAATAGTAAAGTAAGTCAATACATTTTATTGATTCCCCTTAGGGTTACAAGGCGTTCTTGAAGGAACGTGCCCAAACCTCTTATAACACCTCTCTCTATATCCACTTCTCTATGTGGCGATCGAACGAAAAACCAACAATGTTTTGTTTGGTTTTGAACCCAGGTCTTCGGATTACCAGACCAGCGCACAATCCTCTGCGCTACGATCGTCACTAATTATAATAAATAGTAAATCTCAATAAATTCGGCGCACAGAAGGGTGATGCTTGAGAAATAAGACTAATTAACTCTTGACAATCGAGGATAATATTACAAGTGAATATAAGATAAGTCCATCAGCGAATGGACCAATTTTAATAGAAAGTAGAAAAATTGCTAAACTACGCTAGCTGGCAAATTCTAATTAAAGAAATTTATTGCGAAAAATATTACCTCAGCTAGGGTTTGAACCTGGACTTTCGTACACTCTAGGCGGGCGTCTCACCAATCCGTCCACTAAGGCATGTGGTGATATTTATCGCAATAAGCAGTACCGATGATGACATCTTCGCGTGTTTATTTTTCGACTCGAAGTCCAGACTCAAACTCTGGCTGAGGTAATATTTCTCTCGCAATAAATTTCTTTAATTGGAATTTGCCAGATAGCGTCGTTTAGCAATTTTTCTACATTGGTTAATCATGTACTGGCGTCAAATATTTCTTTACGTTTAATAGAAAGCTTGATTTATCTACCGTGAGTTCTGTTCAGCCATCGATATGTACTATATACCTCTGTATATCACGCCTCTCATAATCATCGTAATTATTCGACTGAAAATCAATATTTAACTGTATGTCGGCGTTTACGCAAGGGAAAGTACTATATTTCATTATTTAAGTTCAAAACTAATTAGTCTGTCGCTTGCTTTTACTTGGCCTCCCTCCCCCGTATTGGGTTTCGCGTCAAAACAACGCGGCACTTAACTTCGCGACAGCAAAATCAAGAACGGCGCGATAATAACGTCATGCATGCTGGGGCGAATTATTGGCTTTGCCGTTGACGTCAAAACCGTCCGGAGCCGACAGGTGGATAGGAATTTAAGTTACGCGCGCGTACAATCTACGTAATATTCCTACCTTCCTTTATTCGGTAAAAGAGTGTAAGCGAAAGGGGTATAAAATATAAGCCTGGATAGAACTCAATTACGAAGATTCGAGCAGTCGCCCGGCAAGCGTGAGATTAGGTTTGAATTCTGGCATACTTCTCGCACGTAAATTTTCCCGCCAAAATTATTACGCAGCTTATCTCATTGAGGAGTGCTCTTACACGGAGCGCTTAATCGGGTTTAATAACATCCGTAGTTAAGGGGCTGGCCAATCACAGTCAATCCATTCTTCTGAGGAATAGTTGTAGTTGGCCAGTTTTATAACTATAGATGTTATTAAACCCGATTAGGGTGCCGTGTAAACGTAGTCCATGAGTGCTGTTACACGGCATCCTAATCGGGTTTAATAACATCCGTAGTTAAGGAGCTGGCCAATCACAGTCGTTCCATTCTTATGAGGAATAGTTATGCCTACCAATCTAAAGTTGTGCGCGGATCGAGACATTTCTGAAAAGCGTGCAACTTTCTAACACTTCGTGCATCATAGCATTGAAATCAATAACGCTGATTCGCTGTTTCTACAGTCATGATGTACGAAAAGTTAGAAAGTCGCACGATTTCCAAACGTGCCCCGGTCCGCATGCAAGTTCAGGTGGGTAGGCATTAATAATGCCGTGTGTACAATAGGGGAACCCATACGGCACAGAATATTGCAACAACATTGCAACAATGTTGCAATTGTTGCAAATTACAATGCAACATTACGGAGACATTGTAGAAACATAAATTAACAATATGGCTGCAATATATTAGCAATATGGCATTTATAATCAGGAAATATTGCAAAACTACAATTCTATAATTTTACTATAATAATAATATAACTTTTTACAATATTTGTGTAGAGTCATTTAGTTTTTTCAAGATATAATAATTAATAATCGCGTTTATATTCAAGTCTTATGTATTATTTGACAACCATTTTTGTCATTGAATTTTATTAAATTTTATATTTATTTAAAAAAATTAGAATATTAATATATATAATATCGATTTTAGATCCAACGCATCATTATCGTATACAGTATGTGATGTAATGAAAAATATGTGATTTTTCAGTCGTTTCGATATCACTTACTAAATATATTAGAAAAAGCGCAAAATACAACTTTTGAAAATGCATGAAACCATATATAAAAGTCATATTTTTCAGCCGTTTCGATATCACATACTGATATTTACTTATAATTACGTACTTATATTTAAAATCACATACTTTGTGAGTCGTAATAAAAATACGATATGAAATATATTTTTATTACTACTTACAAAGTATGTGATTTTAAATATAAGTATGTTATAATTATAAGCAAATATAAATATGTGATATCAAAACGACTAAAAATATATAATTTTCTGTAAAGTTTAAAAATAAAAGTTTGTAATTATAATTTACTTATTTATACCTGAATATATTCCTATATAGAACATTCCAGCAATGTTGTAGCAATGTTTCAGCAAATATTGCTGAAATGTTGAAATATCACTAAAATATTGTAATGTATGAATCGTGTTTCATTATTTTAAATATATTACATTGCAATGTTGCTGTAATGTTTTGTTGTAATATTTAAAAAAAGCAGGCATCTTAATTATTGCTGCAATCTTGCAGCAGTGTTGAAGCAACATTTCGTAATCAACACGCAATGTTGCAATGTTTCAATAATATCATTCTGCAATGTTCCTGCAATCTCTCTGTGCTGTATGGGGAAATATTAGGAATAGAAATACATATATTAATTTAGAAGAGAAAAAACAAGAGAGATTTTAAATATAACGCATAATGAAACAGAATGAAATACAAGATATAAATGTAAAAATTGTGTGTCATACAGTCATAACTGGAAATATTTATTTTCCATTTTATTTAAATTTAAATAATATGAATTCGTTATTCATTCCTATTCCTAATATTTTCTCTATTGTGCGCAGGACCTTAGTGCCTACCTCCCCGAAAATACCGTCCCTGTTTATTATTCCAACGGAAGGACGCGTGGCTTAAATCGGCGCGTTTGCGCCGCCAGACTGCCGGGGAGACATTTTAATGCCGCGATCTGACGTAGCATCGCCCCAGTTGTCGCACCACGGCGACGCGGACGCCAGGTATCGCGCGCATCGCACAGTATACACGAGGCCATATTCCACCCGGAGTACATATCTAAGTACCTCGGCGCGCACACCGGTGCACACACGTATAATGCGCGGCGACCCTTTTCCCGTAGGCAAATCGATATTATCGATCGCCCGAAATGTCATAGAAATGCGTTGTAGAGATTAACCCTGGATGAACGGACGGCGGGGGTGCGTGTGACGAGCTGCGTGAGCAAATTCTTCCGGAGGGTGAAACGGCGGCAAGCCGAGCCTCCGCGGAACGTACGGCATTCTTTCTTCCCCGAATGGAATATTCAGACGTGCTTCTGACGCTTTCAGAATCAACTGGAATTCAATCTCGAATTGTCTGAGCTCTTATAACTCGCTCTTGTTACTTATACAAATACCCCAGGTAGAACAGAAAAGTCATAATGATATCATTAGGATGTCATCATGACATTATTTGTCACTTAAAAGTCACTAATAAAAAATGACGCAAAAATGATATAAAAATGAAAAAGGAATCGTACACTATATTATAAATAAAAGCGTCCTTTGGTTTTTAAAATATTTATATCGTTTTAATATACATATTGTTGAAGTAAAATATTGTTTATTAGTGACTTTTAAGAGACAAATGTCATGATGACATTCTAATGATATCATTATGACTTTTCTGTTCTACCTGGGATAGTATTATATGTGTAGGCATAGTGTCTATAAGGTAAGATCTGCGCACAATGGAGAAATAAGAATAAATAATAGCTATTATGAATAAAGAAATACAAAGAGTTCTAGAATCAGTTGTAGAATTAGCCAATTTTTCCAACCAAGTCAATAAGAATTGTGATATTATTTTTGTGATATTTTTGTGATATTATTTTGTGATACAATAATGTTTGTATGAACTTGTATTGATAAGAATATTTTTTTAAGTGCAATTTTTAATGTTTGTATCAACTTGTATTGATAAGAATGTTTTTGTCAAGTGCAATTTTTAATGCTTGTATGAACTTGTATTGATAAAAATGTATTTTGTCAAGTGCAATTCTAGATAGTGTATCCAATTTTATGCTTCCTTTTTCACCTTTTTGACATTATTTAATAGTTATTATTTTAATAGTTGCAAAATAAATATTTATTTTATTGAATGCAAGCAATCAAGAGGATTAAAAAATTACAAAAACTCATTTTTTAATAATGATTTGATCATTTCCTCATCATTTTGACATTATTTAGATATCATTTTGATGTCATTGTGATTTCCTTTTTTACATACCTAGTTAAAAATCACTTAAAAATCATTGCTACATCAAGAATTTATCACAAAATGCTCCTAAAAAGTGTATCGAATGACATAATCATGATTTTTCCTAAAATAAGTTCTACTTGATATCATTATGATATTATTATGATTTTGTGTTCTACCTGGGACCCTGAAAATACGGATATTCTCTAAAAAGAACAATTTTATGTTAATCTTGCCGCGTGGTCTTCGGCTTTTGTCTTAAGGAAAATATAAAGCTACGAAGAACTGAAAAGAAATTCTTGATATTACTGTTTTGTTAGCAGTATTTCTTTAGTTCAAATATATTTTTAGGTTAAACACATACAATTTATCCACATATACCTATATTTTTTAATTAACTATAAACAATAAAACGCGCGCTTTGCGCGCGCAGTTTGTGGTCAAGCATTGTATATTTTTAAGAATTTGTATACACGCGAAGAAGTAATTGTATGCGCAACGTCAATTTAAAATAAAAAGTAATTTGTCACTCACTGATACGGTTCGCAACAGCAAAGTTGTACATCGCTAACTATATGTGTCAAACTGTAACAATACAAAAATGTATACGATTATTGTAGATTAATTATGCAAAATCCAGACTATTATATTAAATATACTTTATATTTAATATTTTTGAAAATGGATATTTATTAAGGTAATTATTTAGATTAGGACACCCACCTCCAATAACCTTGGGCTTGACATATATTGTAGAGGTCACCCACCTGAGTGACCTGCAAAAGATTTTAGTCTGCGGACGTTGTGTGTTAAAAAGTTATTAAAAAAACAATGTCGACCGATTATGTGTAATTTTCAGACACAAATATTAAAAATTTTGAAAAATATTTGAAACAAAAGTTGTAGATCTATTTGAAATATACATTTTATGTTCTATTCATTTTTACTGTGCGAGTAATAGTTTTCGAAAAAAATGATGGACACTAAATCTTATATCTCTCCTCCCATCTCCATCTGTCGTACGTCATGGAAGTACATGCATGGAGACAGTATGTTCCGCCCCCCCCTACGGGGGGGGGGCTCCACCTCGTTAAAATATAACCCTACCCAAACTATGTCCGAGGTATGGAGTGGATCTCGCTTCACGTGGAAAGTCGCAAATGTGGAACAGTACAACGGCGGAAGTACATGCGTGGAGACAGTATGTTCCGCCCCCCTGCGGGGGGGCTCCACTTTGTTAAGATATAACCTAACCCAAACTATGTCCGAGGTGTGGAGTGGATCTCGCTTCACGTGAAAAGTCGCAAATCCATATGGAATCGTATATGTACTACGAAGCACATGCTTAGATGAGAGGACAGATATAAGATTTAGAATCCATCATTTTTATCGAAAACTGTTACTCGTATAGTAAAAATGAATAGGACATAAAATGTATATTTTAAAGAGATCTACAACTTTTGTTTAAAACAGTTTTCAAAATTTTTAATATTTGTGCCTGAAAAGTACATATAATTGGGCGACATTGTTTTTTTAATAACTTTTTAACACACAACGTCCGCAGGTTAAAATCTTTTGCAGGTCACTCAGGAGGGTGACCTCTATAATATATGTCAAGCCCAAGGTTATTGGAGATGGGTGTCCTAATCTAAATAATTACCTTTATTAAAATAATTATATAGAATACTGAAAGTCTTCCTTTCAAATATGAACTCACAAAATTTTATACGTATGGTTTTGTCTGTAACACTTATTCGAATCCACGTTCGAATCATTTGAATAAATAAAATAAAAGCACAGAACAGATGCTTTATTTTGCACAATTAGCAAATAACAAAAATGTAAGACACTTACCTTACGATTTCTCTGCCGTTGCCCGATGCCGTCTGGGCCTGCTTCTCCTCTCAGATTTTCTTGTTGCACTTACTCTCACAGCATTCACTCGCGAAAATCGATCGCGCGAAATTTCGGACACTCCCGTACGCGATGTAAAATACCGTGAAATGCAGTAAGCGACGTTCTTTACTTCCTGCCCGTTCGAGTTGTGAAGAACGACAGAGCGAATTACAGCGCGAACGCCGAAGTCGCACAATATCTTTCTCTTCCCGAAAATGGAACAGATTACACGAAATCGATAGATAGTTAAATGCGCGGTGCGTAAACGAGATGTAACCGCGACAACGTACCACGGTTTACTTTCGTATATTAGATGAGTTAATCTGGTAAAATATCCATGTACACATTAATAAAGAGCCGTCGCCTCAACGCGCAATTCGTTTCTCATTACAAGTTGTAGAAACTTAATAATTAATCTAGTAGCATTACTTGTCACTGATAAGGGAGTCCAAATCAATAGCGTTTTATCCTTACATTCTTCACGATCGAGTCTTGGAAACCGACAACGCAAAAATAATACCACGCATGGAGCGACTCGCGCCACTGCTTGCCGGCTCGACGTTCGGCGAGTGACTGCGCGGCGATCTTAGTGTAAACAATGGTCCGCGTGACGTCGTACGATGCCGCGCCGAGTGAAAAACAACAAAAAAACGTTGAGAATTCGTTGGCCCATCTACGTAATGGGAAATTCTGTACTTATCATTCGCTCGCCGAACGTCGAGCCGGCAGGCAGCAGCAGTATTTTTACGGTACCGGTTTCCAAGACTCGATCGCGAAGAATGTAGGGATAAAACGCTATTGATTTGTACACCTTTATCAGTGACAAGTAACGTTACTCGATTAATTATTAAGATTCTAAAACTTGTAATGAGAAACGAATTGCATGTTGAAGCGACGACTCTTTATTAACGTGTATATAGATATTTCACGAGACCAACTCATCTAAAACATGAATGTAAACCGTGGTACTTTGTCACGGTTACATCTCGTTTACGCACCGCGCTTTTAACTATCTATCGATTTGTGTAATCTGTTCCATTTTCGGGGAGAGAAATTTGTGCGATTTCGGCGTTCACGGCGTAATTCGCTCTGTCGTTTTTCGCAATTCGAACGGGCAGGAAGTAAAGAACGTCGCTTACTGCATTTCACGGTATTTTACATCGCGTACGGGGGTGTCCGAAATTTCGCGCGATCGATTTTCGCAAGTGAGTGCTGTGAGTGTAAGTGCAACAAGAAAATCTGAGAGGAGGAGCAGGCCTAGCGGCATCGGGCAACGGCAGAGAAATCGTAAGGTAAGTGTCTTACATTTTTGTTATTTGCTACTTGTGCAAAATGAATCATCTGTTCTGTGCTTTTATTTTATTTATTCAAATGATTCCAACGAGCATTCGAATAAGTGTTAGAGACAAACCATACGTTTAAAATTTTGTGAGTTCATATTGGAAAGGAAGACTTTCAGTATTCTATATAATTGTTTTAATAAATACCCATTTTTTAAATATAAAATATAAAGTATATTTAATACAATAGTTTCGATTTTGCATAATTAGTCTACAATAATCGTATACATTTTGTATTGTTATAGTTTAACATATATAGTTAGCAATGTACAACTTTGCTGTTGCGACTCGCATCAGTGAGTGACATATTACTTTTTATTTTAAAGTGACGTTGCGCATATAAGTACTTCTCTCTCTCTCTCTCTCTCTCTCTCTCTCTCTCTCTCTCTCTCTCTCTCTCTCTCTCTCTCTCTATTAATTCTTCGTAAATTTT
>NW_011966953.1:44587-51435 GCF_000949405.1 Vollenhovia emeryi | reverse complement strand
GTTGAACCAATAATTGGTTTGTTTGGACTATTCCAAAAGATAAATTTCTTTGAATCTAATAAAATTTATTAAATTCAAAGAAACCGTTCTCTCTGTGTATATTCTCGCCTTCAAACAGAAAATAAATTTATTTCCATCTTAAACAATTGACTTTAATTTATATCGACCTTATAAACTATTAGATATGTCCGTTTTTTCTCTTAGTCTTTCGTTAATGTATATAATATAATTTAATTATTTGGATATTTTTTATTTAAAAAAAATTGTTTTATCTTCTCCCCCCTCCTTCAAAGTATCCTCTCTACAAAAGTAATGATATCATCAAATGGCGCCAACTGAATACTTATACAAACTAGGTACTTTATTATTTTTTATATTAGAATGTTATATCCAAACAATATCAAGCATAAAATTTTATCGGAAGAAATAAAGGAAATAATATCAATACTAATAATAATATTAATGAGACAAATTTTTAATACTTATTCAATAATGCAAACAAATTTAATACAACTAAATATTTTATTAAAAGATCGCCTTTTCTAATTTAATTGTGAGATACATATTGGAGGGGGGAGAAGATAAAACAATTTTTTTAATAAAAATATCCAAATAATTAAATTATATAATTCTTTTTTGCATGACGCTTGTACTTGGCGTCTTTTTAAACCCTTTTTATTAAAAAAGATTAGTTTTTAACGTGATATCACGAATTTTGTAGTTTTAAGTACCCTGATCTTGTTAAAACATCAGTTTTTTCCGTCTCCATATGAACATTTGTATGTACATACACTAGGACCGGTATTCATAGTTATAACTACAAAAGAAGAAAATTTATTAAAGTCGAAACATTTCCTTAATTATTCGTGCCAATTACCTATTAGATAATTAGAGTATACAGAATAAAATAATATTCCCAACTTCTTATTGTTAGTGCTGTTATAGTTAGCGCTGCTTTTCTTTAATTTATAAAGCTACGCGTATTATTTTAAATTGCACACAATACATTTAAATATTTTAAGATGGCTCCTGCACGAAGGAGCGGTTACTATGGGTACTTAGGTGGGGCCCCTTTGATTGTTATAAATTCATATGACTTTTCATAAAAAAATATCACTCAATGCATTATTGATGAAACGCATTGATATGCTAAGTTATATACACGCTCGTTTAAAAACATATATAAAAATATGTGATATTGTCACGTCTCAAAGAGCTGTCAAATTTCCTCAAAACATTGTATCTTTTAACTTTACTAATAAGTATTTGCTTGCATAGGTCCACATTTGAATCTTAGATGGGTGTCAAGGGAAAAGGTTACCGGAGTATTTTGAAAATACACTGAAACAATCTAGCTGTCTTTTTATTCAAATATCTCGTTATTTATTTATAAAGCGCAAAAATTCTCAGCGTGTCATTTCTCGCTTCTGACATACGATTTCCAACATGACCGTGGCAAGCCTAGGAGCCTCAATACAATTTGGTTATGTATCTGCATTGAGCCGAGTGCAATATAGGAAGCTAAAATCATATACATTAATTAAAGGTAGGTTACGTTCACAATCGTTATTACATTGTTATTTTTTTTACTACGTATTACTTTCTCGTTGCTATCAAAACGTAGCTTACCGCAATACCGTTTATCTCGGTAATCTAGAAATAAAATGCTCGTATGACGGAAGCAATCACCCCCCGATGGCACATAAACAAATTTTCGTGTAGCACTTTTTCGTGTTTTTATGTTAGAAGAGGTGAATGGGGACTGGGGAGGCCGTTGTATCATGGTTTATCCGCCAACTTATCCCCCGTGAGAGAAACATCGCCGTTAGGTAAATTTACATTACGGATATGACGTTGCGCGGGATGTGTCAGCATCGGGGGAAATAGGGAGAAAGGCGACTTTATAGTAGGTAGCCCGAACTTAGGAAGAAACGAAGAAAAATATTTGAGATAACATAAGGTTTCGTGCGATAAATTGTTCGTAAAAATTATGATTTGTTTTCCAACTTGCTTCATGTGCGAAGACATCAAATTCTTGAAAATTATGCGAAAGGATTACACTATAGTTTCCATCGTTTAAGTGAAACTCTGCCGGTGATCATTTTACACAACTTACAGACGCACATTGGTCTTACGCGTGAGCGTAACCCTTATAAAATGTTAATAATGGGAACGAAGAAAACACTGAAATAATCGCTGGAAGCTCAGTAATTGAATCACTAAAAATCACTGTACAGTGATGGACAGAACACTTTTGGGCGACACTTTTTTTTCAATGAGTTTAGAAACTGGCATTTAGATTCAGGTTTACGTTCCAAAGCATTTTCTCTGAGAAAAATTTTATTTGAGAAATAGATTAAAAACACTCAAAATGGTTTTGAAATGGCCATCGAGTAAAATATTCCTCGGAGAAGATTTTGGAACGTAACCTAAAAAGAGTGTCGCAACCATTCTGTTACTGTATCTACACACGGCGTTATTAATGTCTATAAGGCATCTGAAGTTGCATGCGGATCGAAGTACGATTGAAAAGCGTGCAACTTTGTAACTCTTCGTGCATCATGACATTGATACCGACAATGCTGATTAGCTGTTTCCATAGTCATAATGTACGAAGAGTTAGAAAGTCGCACGCTTTTCAAACGTGCCTCGATCTGCATGCAACTTCAGATGGATACACTGATAGAAAAATATGTAATATTTTTTGAAACTATAATTGCATAGTAAAATAATTATAGTCAGTAATATCATTTTTATAGTAATTATTATTATACTTTAATTAGCAAAGAGAAACCTAAGAGCGACTACGCCGGCGTTTTACCTGATACCGTTTCAGGAGACTGTTTTGTGCGCCCTTACGCTCATTTTCACTTTTGCAACTATTTCATTACACATTTTCTAACTCTGACGATAAAATTTCCAGTGGTGCATGTCTGTGCTATGCATTCTGACATCTAATTTATAAAAGTTACATTGACTACATGAACAAAATTGATGTAAACATCATGGAGATAATTTATGTTAATGTAATTTTGAAATTCACAGTTCAATCCTGAAAAATAGGCGTAGCACGAACACGCACAAAGTAGGGACTTTATCGGCAGTGTCAGAAGATGCATAGCAAAATAGTTCCAAAAGTAAAAATGGGCGTAAGGGCGCGCAAAACAGTTTCCTAAAACGGTATCAAGTAAAACGTCAGCGTGGCCGCTCTCAGATTTCTCTTTGATATTAGTAATAGCAACTATATACATAGACACAGTGATGGCAACTACGTAGAAAATTTACTGTAAAATATAAACTTCTTCCCATACAGGACAGATGGTTGCAGTTACGTTGCAGAAACGTTGCAATCTTGCAGATTGCAGTGCAATCTTGCAGAGACATTGCAGGGATATAAAATTGCAAATTTTCGATAGCAATATTGCAGCAATATTTCAAAAATAATGAAAATACTATATTTTCTATTTAAAAAATTTTTCTAATTACAAGAATTTTATAATCTTATTTTCGTTGATACCAATAATGCGCGAATTATTAAGTATTATACTTGATCAGTGCAGTGTTGCTCGCAATCTCCATCTATTGCGAAGCGACATAACCTCCATAGGTTGCTTCGCAATAGCTTGCTATGTATTGAAAAAGGCCCGGATGTATATGTAATTAGTAAATTCTCTGCTTATGTACAACAACAACAAATTATTCCTAAAATAATGCACTGCAATCTCTCTGAGGGCGGACATTTTAACGTTGCTGCAATCCTCCAGAAACGTTGCAGCAATGTTGCGCAACGTTGCTGTAATAGTGCAATCTTGCAATATAATTTTTCTGCAATCTTCCTGCAATCTTTCTGTGGTGTGTGGGTTACTATTATTCTATTAAAATATCCAGGTAATGAATAGTAAATTAGTTAATTATTTTTATATAGGAAATACAATCACAATAATAGTAAAAACTACATTTCTATCATCCACCTTACCAATCACACGGTAAACGAAAGTGAAGTGGTTCGGAATGTCCTCACTAGAGGGACGCGCGGTATAAGATTTTCTCGTAAGAAGAAAACCGCATAGGGTGTTATAAATACGGATAAATTTATACATTCGTATAAGATTGCTTATCTTTTCTCTGAAAGGTGCTTTCTTGTACTATTCTTCATGAGTGCAAAGTGATGTAACCAATGAACATAGTGAACGCAATGTATATATGAATAATAACAAGCGGGGAATATTACTTTCAATATAAATACGATTGTTACTATTACATATAGTTATTCGAAATTTTACTTGTGGTTGTTATTGCAATATTTATAGTACACATTACCAAATTAAAAGCTCGTTTTAGTTTATAACAACCATATAATAAGTTGCATGGAGAACTATAATACATTGTTAGGTCAACCATAACTTACGTAGTTGGAAGAATAAAAATGTGGTTGGCTCCTAAAGTGACTATAAATTATAATAAGATTGTGGTAACTGCAACCCTTTTTTTTCTGTCAGTGTAGGCATTAATGACGCCATGTGTACATACATCAGTAATTTGAGTACTCAAAGTAATTAATTAATTACTAACTCATTAATAATAAATTTCTATAAGGGAAGTTTCAACTTGACGCAATCTCCACGTTAAAATGCGCACTGCGATCAATTATGCTAATGTTATTGTTTACTTAGGCCTAAGGGTCCAATAAACATTAGAATGCTAATTCAATCGAATGCAATCGCTAAGTAAGCATCGAGTAATTATGCAAATATCCCAGTGAAAAGGAAAACACGGTCGCGCGTGACATCATTTGCCGTACATATGAAATACCATCACACGGCTGTTACATGTAGCAACTTGTTATGTACAAACACATCCCCGAGAGAACTCTCATTAAAAGAACAGCTGCTCGGAGTATACAATTCACATTTATTTCCGTTTGCCATTTTATCAGACTGGCAAAGCCAGTTGTTCACTTTCCTCGGAAATGGAAATAAACAAATAAAGTACAAGGCACAAAGGCGCAGCTGCGGCGTATAAAAAATTTAGCCGCAATGTCGCTACATGTTCTCTAATGAAGACAATTCTTTTGTTATGCAGCTTTTCGGTGTAAATTGAATTGTTTGCGATAATAAAGTGTTCAATCCAATAAATTAGTTTTGCGAGATACGCACAAGTGTCCTAAAGCCAAGTGGCGTATGTGGATGGAATATAGAAAGGATTATTGATTCATAAATGAGCCTCCCTTTGCTGCGCACGTGCAAATAAAATGCATAATACTTTTGTGACGTTGGTTATACAACGGTGTTGTGAAAAATGCATGGAGGCAACATGAAATGGGCAAACCTTGAGTATCGCTGCTGCAAGATCTGCTATGTATTCGTTTGATTTAGATTTAGATGACGGAAGGTAGCGTCGATAAAGCGTGATAAGTAAATGATGAGGAACAGTCTTTTCAGTAAACTGTACAGCTAAATATATTGATTTGATATATTGCCGCATTGTGTCCATTTTAATGCTGTCATAATTACATCAACTTTTCCCTAACTCACTATTAATTGTAACTAAAAATGTATTACCGTTGTCACTTCGCGTATAAAATTGCACAAAATACGAGTGCTGTGCAAAATGTAAAATTGTTTTTTCAAAGACGCAGGTTCTTTTATTTACATCATAAGCAGTAAATTTTCCCTTTCATTTTTTATGCAACTCACCGGCCTACATTTTTATTATTTGAGTTACTCCTGTCACCACCCAGTCCGGCGTACGATGTATATATGTATAGTTTAAAGTCTTAAAGAGGAACAGTTGGTCGACGGCATGTGTTGTGACACAAACTTAGTACCGTAAATTAAAACGGAAGATCCTGTTGCTAATAACACACGGAAAAGACAGTGAGTAATAGTTTCTTGTGTCCTATTCTTGACTAAATCATTCATCGAGCAAGTGGACGGGAAATTAACCGCGATAAATCTTTCTACGTGCTAACGAGATCATGTCGCGCCCCTTTTTGGAGTCGCAATTGGGTGTTTCTTTCAGGTTGATTTATTGCGTGCGTAGTTCGCTAAGTTGCTTCTCGAGCCGTAAAACTATGCGCCAATGATACTTCTCGACGACTGATACATGCGTATATATTAGTCGAACTTAATTGAATGCCGTTTGCGATTACGACTGATCGTATAACATTTTTAACGCGACGGGGGTGAAAAAATTTATTTAGAAAAGGATAAAAGTTTCAAATAACCTAGAAACAAATAATATCGCGTTGCTGTTCGTTAAAACATCCTTTTGTTATAAATACACGGATCGATTGTACGACTGCTATCAATTTGCAATTATTCACAAAAGTGTTCCCTTTTATCTCTCGAAATATTTCGAAGCGTTTCAACTACGGTATTTTATTTGATTACATATTAAAGGCTACCTTCGTTTGTATATGTTCAATCTCACATTTTTTCAAATAGCAGTAGTTGATATTTTATTTAAAAGCACCGTATGTATGTACCTTCAGTCTTCCTTCGTTGTTAGTGATGGCCACAACACAAATAGCCCACGGGCCAGATCTGGCTCTCCGGTTAATTTTTCTGGCCCACCAATAATTAGACCATTTGACTGTGGACATCGTTTGATTGAACGGTGCCAAACTTGCGACAGTGTAAAATTAATATGCAAGGTTTTTTTATCTACTTATGTAATGAGGAACACATTAGCATTGATAATTAACATTTCAATTAATACAGGGTGTCAGATTCGATATGGACGACCCCAAAGATTATAGTAGATTGGGTTAAACTGAGAAGAAAAGTTATATAAAATTTTACAAAATCGTAATTATTATCGGCCTAATTCAGAAAAACGTCTGGGCC
>NW_011966953.1:13024-42220 GCF_000949405.1 Vollenhovia emeryi | reverse complement strand
AAGTTATATAAAATTTTACAAAATCGTAATTATTATCGGCCTAATTCAGAAAAACGTCTGGGCCAATAAGTGCACGGAGGAGCGGAAGGCCGGACTCGGCAGCATGCAAAATGATGTGTTTGTTGACATCTCTCAAAAAACGATAGCGAACGCGTTCGCCCGCTCACCGCTCCCCGCTCCCCTCTCGCCACCGTCCCGCATCGATCGATGCGTGACTCCACCTCTCGCTATCGCTTTTTCAGAGATGTCAACAAACACACCATTTTGCATGCGGCCGCGTCCGGCCTTATTGGCTCATACGTTTGTCTGAATTAGGCCGATAATAATTACGATTTTGTAAAATTTTATATAACTTTTCTTCTCAGTTTAACCCAATCTACTATAATCTTTGGGGTCGTCCATATCAAATCTGACACCCTGTATATTATATAATATACATAGTGTCCGGCATAAGAGACGTCTGCCTAGCTGGCCCCCACTTTATCAAAATAAAATGAAAAAATTCTCAAATAATGCGCTATTTATGCGCTTTATAAGTCCACAAGAAAAAATTTCGCGCTCGTTTCGTTTAGCCAAAAAAATTTTTTCTTTGTGGGGGGCTGAGTAGGCTGCCAGTGAGCCCCCCCCCACGGGTTAATAACAACCCATTTGAAAAATAAACTATATAGGATTTATGCGCTTTTATACTGGAGTAATTTTGATTTTTGCACTGCAACCCTTAAGGGACTTCTCTCTTGACGTCAGAGACGCAATCGTCATAAAACATCTCTAAAATGAAAGAAATCTTTAAAACAATTATGGACGATTAATTTACGATTTATGCGCTCTTATACTAGAGTAATGTCGATTTTTGCGCTGCAACCCTTAAGGGACTTCTCTCTTGACGTAAGAGACGTAATCGTCATAAAACGTCTCTAAAATAAAAGGAATCATTAAATCAATTATGCACGATTAATCTACGATTTATGCACTCTTATACTAGAGTAATTTCGATTTTTGCGCTGCAACCTTTAAGGGACTTCTCTCCCAGTGAGAAATGATTCGTCGATCGACGTCGAAATGACGTCGAATCGACATCGACACCGTCGAATTGACGTCAATTCGATATCATTTCGACGTCGATCGACGAATCATTTCTCGCTGGGCTCTTAATCGTCATAAAACGTCTCTAAAATGAAAGGGATCTTTAGAATAATTATGCACAATTAGTCTACGATTTATGCGCTTTTACATCCACGCAGTTTCGACTTTTGCGCTGTAACAACTTTTGCGCTTCAATAGCTTTTGTTTTAACCCTGTAGCGGCCAGTGTTGGATATTTACACGCATACGAGCATATTTGCAGTGCAAAAATCAAAATTACTCTAGTATAAGAGCGCATAAATCGTAGATTAATCGAGCATAATTGTTTCAGCCTACTCAGCCCTCGCACAAAGAATTTTTTTTTTGGCTAAACGAAACGAGCGCAAAATTTGTTTCTTGTAGACTTATAAAGCGCTATTATTTGAGAATTTTATTATGTAATTTTGATAAAGTGGGGGTCCAGCTAGGCAGACGTGCGTAAGAGCACCCCTACGAAAAATGTTGGTAGATTGGGTCAGACTAAAAAGAAAAGTTATGTGCCATTTTACAAAATTCGCAATAGTTATCGAATAATTTATTGAAACGTCTAAGCGATGTATATAATGTTTTTATACGCAATGCACTAATTCCTTAATCTTTTGAAACACGACATATCAAATTTAACTTTTAAAAATTAAAAACATATTTTTATTCCAATTTATTTGAAATTTTATCGTGATGTTTTTAATCGCTGATTTCGAATTTATAATAAAAATTTTGTATTTTTAGTGCTCCATGTCACAGGTCTGGCTGTGCTTTAAATTTTGAAAATTTTCAAAGTTTGGCTCCATATTTATAACTAGTTACCTCACAACCCTCTATTATATAACAAGTTTTAAAGAATTCGTATGTAAGGAGCGCTGTTTCAAAGGGTAAAATGCAATTTAACAGCTCTGGCCCTCAGGTAAGGTTCTTTATCTTCTTCTGACCCAGTTTATCTTAATTTGACCATCATGGCACTGCTTTATGCAATGCGACAACTAAAGTTATAATTAAATTCAGCGAATAATCCTTTCTAGCTTACCGTACAACAATACAATTGTGTGTAAAGGAATTATGTAGTAAAGGATCAGCAAGTAACGCGTAACGCGAGCTTTGCATTACCACAAAATTATTCGAGTCGCAAACCAAGTGCTCGTGCGACGATTTTCCGTCGGTGTAACGCACTTCAAAGTCGATTAAACAAAGTCGATTAAAATCCGAGGATCATAGGATAGAGTGGTCGAACGTAAGAAATGAGAAAGTTCAATTGGCGATACATCAAGATTGCTAGTTAAGTACCGATGCTCCTCAAAGCTTTTATGATCCATTGTCGAAGTAAATGCGTACATCACACTACCGTCAAAGACATACCCTGTTCAAAATATTAGAATACGATCAGATTACATTAGATTATATGCAATTTCAATGTAAATTAATATGACTTTTTTATTTTTTCTTATTTATTTACTTTGAAATTGCATGTAATCCAACGTAATCTGATCGTATTGCATCTAATATCGTAAATAGGGTATCCTCTTTTTTACGCTCAAATTGAAGTACCAAGCCCCATCATCCAAAGTCGGTTTTTCCGTCGGATTCGGACGAGGTTGCGAAAGATCCGTGCACTTTAAGTCTAGACTGTGTATGCGCACCGACGTGGAAATCCGTCGCGTTTTATCCGCGTTTCTCGCCACGCAACGCTCGCCTTTTATCGCGAGTGCAAATGGAACGCCGGCTGTGCTGTTGCCCTGATTACTAGGATAGCGTGAGCACACAACAGTCTAACGAGATCGCCACGTGGATGTAGGTGCACTGCGCATTTCTTTTACAAATTGGAGAATGATACCGGTCGACAACATGACGAAATCATACGAGATCTTTTTTTTTTTTAAAGAGGATTTAACTCGTGTAATGTGGCCGAAGATGGAACGACGTGCGTCATCTTGAGATATCTCCGTTATCACGAAACAGGTCAAAGTTTTCGCGCGGCTTTAATGCGCACGCAAAGTACCCCGGAGAAGAAATGAGAAAAGCGGATCGGCGGGACTCGTCGAGAGTACGTCGCGTGTCGAGATGTCATTGTTTTCCAGAAGCATTATCTTCTCGAAGCGGCGGCGCCGTCTGGAAAATCACAATTTCAAAACCGACGGCACGAACAACGCACCAATCTCGAAAATGTATTACTTCCAAATCCCAGATATACGCTCTCTTCGATATTTCTTCACAGATTTACGGAATATTATTCTACAATATTTGTTCGGAAATCATATACTTGGAGAGAGGAAATGGTATTTCTATATCGCGATTATACAGGGTGAGTCGTAAAGGCTGTCCCAACCTTTTACCATAAGAAGTGAATTACCGACCCCGCAACTGTAGCCAACTCGGGGAAAAATGGATAAAATCTCGTTCTACATGTCTCAATCATGTAATACCTAATAATTTCTCGAGAAATGTAATTAGATATTGCATGATTGAGACATGTAGAACGAGGTTTTATCTATTTTTTACCGAGTTGGCTGCAGTTGCGTTCGGTAATCCACCTCTTATGGAAAAAGGTTGACAGCCTTTACGACTCACCCTGTATATGATACATAAAGAGGGTCTCAACGGCAGGTGTAGGATTTTAATTGCGCGCCATTTTCGTTGCGTTAGTTTTTGAAACCTAAAGCTGGCTAAGCAGCAGCATTTTGGTAAATTGCCAAAAACTTTTAGAAACTTACAAAAAATTTTAGTAACCTACTAATACATTTTAGTAATTTACTAAAATACCATAGCAATTTACTAAAATGCTGCTGCTGGTGCTGCTTGCTGCCCATAAAAAGTCAGCTTTACATTCGACAGCTGCCATAATATAACACACGTTATATTACATTTACATTGTTGAGTAGGTAATAATAATGTTATCGTTACGTAACTGTTACTTGGTGTTCACAGAGAATGCACTGTTAGGTAATGTGAGACGGCAATAAGAAATTTAATCGCGAAAATTCAAACTGGTTTTGTTGAAGATAAACAAACTCCTGTTAGTCCAGTCAAAATACGATTAGACCCAGAAAAAATTGCAACACGAAGTTGTATTACGTCATTGTGTTCAGAAAAATATACTGAACAACATATCCAAATTCCGCCATTTTTCGCTATCCCTAAGTATGTCTTTTATTAACAATTTATAAACAAATTCGTTTTCCTCCATATACGATAAATTTCGAAATTTTTGCAGAGATCAAAGTTGTAGAGCAGACAAATATCTACAAATAATGTTGTTATGAGTTTTTCGAAATATCTTATTAGGTATTTGAGATATTTGCAACGGAAGCTGAAAACATTATAGCGCTGCGCGCTTACGGCCATTAGCCATAAATTAGAATCCGTTTCCAGGGTGGCCACAAGAAGGCTGTTGGCTTGATTTTCACCCCATTTTGTTTTGTTTTTAATTTTTATTAATTTTTTATTTACAAATTTTTTAATTCTTTTAATTTTTGTTTTTTCTTTAATAATTAATAATTTTCCGTGTCTTCCTGCAATCCCGAATTAACGCACATAGTATACTAGTATCGAGACCCAACTCAATTTCCTTGTAGAACCTAGAGAACTGGCAACAACCGGTAGAGAATGCCGTGTGCCTGTTACGACTCTGCTCCGCTCCACGCGTAGCCTAGTAGCTTTTGTTGCAAATATCTCAAATAATATGAGATATTTCATAAAATTCGTAACAACATTTTTTGTAGATATTTGTCTGCTCTACAACTTTAATATCAACAAAAATTTCTAAATTTATCGTATTTGTGGAGAAAATGAATTTGTTTATAAATTGTTAATAAAAAAACATACTTAGAGATAGCCGAAAATGGCGGAATTTGGATATGTTGGCTCAGTATATTTTTCTGAACACAATAATGTAATAAAATTGTGTTGCAATTTTTTCTAGATACCCCCCTTTTTCCGTATTTTGACTGGACTATGTATGCTTTCGTCATTGTTGTCGCAATTAAATTTCTACGCTTCCTGTTAAAATCTCCCTCACTTATTTAGGCAACAAATATATAACTATCTTAGTTTCGATTTTAGGACTTTAAGTTTATCGGTAAACATTTGTTTAAATGTAGTGCAGGAAAATTTTGTAAAATAAACTGCACTATTAGACGAAAGTTCCCTATTATGGGATAAGCTCCTAATACTATATAGCAAGGTTTTTGTTAAATTAATAGGTATGATCTATTGATTTCATCGTTAATTTATTGCCCTTGGAGTGAAATCTGTTTAGTGGAAAATTCATTGTCAGATCGTGTAATCGTTGTAAATAAAGATCTGTGATTAAATTTTGATGTGAAAAACCTGCTATATCATATTAGAAGCCTATCTCATAATGACGGACTTTCCTTCATTTATTTCATCTATCAGTTTCCATTGTTATTTTCATTGTATTCTCTTTTATGCTTACATATATTTTTACTTATACATTTTTCTTTGACGTACACATTACTGTAATATACATGTGTCTACTTTGTATCTTCCATATTGTTGCTTGTTGTTTTTTATATGTGAAAGAAATATTGACATCATATGTATATTTATTTTGAACAAAGCAAAATACTCCCAAATCAATTTATCGGTCAACGAATAGAAATTCTTTTTATATGTTTTGTCCGAACAATCTCGATGTCACGAACTGTATCAGACCGATAATGGCGTTGGGAAGGGAACTTATTGCAAATGTGCGGACAATAGCGCACATGTTGCCCAGATTTAGAGACATCGTCCGCGTTTAAAGGCGATCAAGCCGTAAGACGTGGGCGAGTCTGTCAAGTTGATTAAATCTTCAGTCTTATAAGAGACGAACTTCATGTTACAAGGTACATTAAAACAACCTCGCAATTATCGCTATTACAAACGTCTTATTGGTTTCCTAAATTATTTTCTAGAAATAAACTTAAAAAAGAAAGCGCAAGATTATTACAATATATTAAATTGTATATTGAATTAATTATAAATATTATATATAATAACATAAATTGATATTAAACTTTGCGTGTCCTCCTTTTCTCTTTTTATATTTATTCATTATATGGCAAAGATGATATTCTTCATCAACGACGATTTGCGATTTTTAATGGAAATTAAACTAAGATTTTATCCGAAATCTTTCTAATTTAAGCTAAAACTATTTTAAAATGAGAACAACAGAATAAACTTAAATTGGAAAAAACTGAAGTAATAAAGCGTCACTAAAAATACGGGAGAAATTAAAGCAGTATCTACTATGTGATAATGTAGTTGCAATGCGGTACTTCGCTGTTGATCCGATTACGAAAATACGATAATATTTTAAAGACCGCATAGTTTATCTGTTTTCTAATGCAATTGAAATAATCCTATTGATCCCGTCTCTTGATAGAGAGCACAGTAAAGTGCATTATTGCAAAACGAAACCATCGCGAAACGCCTAATCTAATTTACCTAGCAAAGTTAAGTTGCAGTTTTACCGCATATATTTCTGTGCCTCATATGCATAAAA
This sequence comes from Vollenhovia emeryi, assembly GCF_000949405.1. Classification (NCBI taxonomy): domain Eukaryota; kingdom Metazoa; phylum Arthropoda; class Insecta; order Hymenoptera; family Formicidae; genus Vollenhovia; species Vollenhovia emeryi. The sequence goes on along the minus strand of NW_011966953.1, from coordinate 35,599 downwards.
CAGCAATTTATATAACTCCTTTTCGCGTGCAAAGATTGGGATATCGTTGAGCTAGTCATAAATGGAGTCAATGGGTTCGAATTGTGCGATCGTATCGCGCACAAGATTGATAATGTGTAAGTTAGTTTTAACGCGTACCGTCTATTCCACTATTCTCTATTCTGTCTATTCTGTCAATATGATAAGGTAAATTAAATTTAAAAGAATCTTTTTTTAAAAAAAAGGTAAAAAAGACGCCAAGTATAAGCGCCATCCAATCAAGCGTTATGTAATTTAATTATTTGGATATTATATTTTATTAGAAAAAAAAACATTTTTATCTTCTCTGCAAAAGTAATGATATCATCAAATGGCGCCAACTAAAATAAATATTTATACAAGCTAGATACTTTATTCTTTTTGATATTAAAACATTTTAAATATGAATATCCCTTATTGCCGAATTTAGTCACGATATGTGACTTTCGTAATACATCTCTAGATAGACTGTATATTGCGATAAACATTGCCAACTGTCGAAGCAATTGCCAACTAAACAGTAAGCGGCCCGGCAACGGGACCGAACCTGAATGCTATAAAGAGAAGTGAAAAGAAGGGAAGGCGGGTCAGTCTAACTTAAGAATCACATGTGTGCGTGAGAATAACGTTTATATACCAGCAACTATTTCTTGACTAAAGAGATCTTTTTCTATAAAACGGTTGTTAGCTCGTCGACCTGGAGTGTTTAGTACGAACCTGGCAAACGATCCCGAACATATCCCGTGCCCGACTGACAATGAGTCTCGCGGCACAACAATGGCGTCAGATGGATATATTGAGTTTTACAAACTTTTCAAAAATTGAATTTATTTCGGCAATGAAATTTGCAATTAACATTTATCTACTATTTGCCTTTGATAATGTTATCTACAAGCAAACTTTTGAGACTCCAATGGGTTTACTACCTCCGCCGATTGTTGCTGATATTCTAATGCAGAATCTGCATGGAGGATAAATCTCTTGGATTGATTCTACACCTCTTGTCCTCCGCCTGTTATTGGCTTTCCTCCGTGATTACGTGAGCGTTTATTTTCTAAAATTAATGACTACGAAATTACTCCATCACTAACTACACAATAAAGTTTTAGGTACTAATTGACGCAATATATTCCTACTTCCGAACGAGGAAAACATATTTTTACTAGCTAACTACACCAAATTTTGCCATTCTTTCCCATCCTCTTGTCATTGACCCCGTATACATGTTTTATTATAGTAACTTATTTATTATTCTAGAAGTTTTTCGTATGTCATCGAGTTTTCGCTGTCTACGTTAGTGTGGCTTCTTTTCGGTTTATTCTAACCTTTTATAGATCTCTGTTTTTTCACCATTTATTTATTTATTATGTTTTATATTATGTTTTTATTCAGTTATGATTATCTTATTTCTATTGATTCATTTTACTAATTTTATTATAATATTGTTCTCGGCTGATAAAGATTCTGTGAAATCAGAAATGTCCCGTTAATTTAACAAAGAATTGTTCCGTTTGAATCGGAAATTAGATCATATAGTATTCTTATGTATTTTGACGCTCTGAAACTGAATCTAATGTCTAAGTTGCATGGTTACGTCACGATATTGAGAAAATTGCAATTAAAGTTGGAAAAGTGAGCTGTTTTCACGAAAGTTGTCATATTAGGGGAGACCAGGTCTAAATGGCCCTAGGGGTATGTTGCGCTGCATGAGCCTTTTTTTAGTATTTACCTTGAGAGAAATAATAGACACAAAATTGCAAATTGACCTTTTAAAACATAGATATCTTTTCCGAGTTTTATTAAAATCGGAATAATATTACAGTTATACAATAAAAAACTGATTTGGTAGTGACAAAATAAATTTTCGAGCCCCCAAAATTTTCTATTACTATTCTGTTATAAGTGAATAAAATTAAATGACGTGTTACTTAGAATAAAGTGTTTTTACAAATGTATGCTGTACTGTGTCGGGTAATAAATGCAATTTGCATTTATAAAATAATTGAAATAGAACATACGGACAGTCAAGGTAAGGTTGACCCATTAAGATTAACGCCGTGGCGCCTAGGATTACGACAATGCAGATTAGGAAATGAAAGATTAGAAAGTGTTGGGAACATACAATCTGTGTTGTACAAAGCTTGTAAGTATTTAAATATATTATACATACATATTTCTTCAAAATATTGCATTAAACACACAGTCGAATAATTACAATAATTACAAATGAGTAACACATATGAATAACACACCAACAGAACTTTATTTTGGAGGTTATGTTACACACTGTAGGTTACATTATGCATGATATGCATTTTATATGTGGCCTTTTTTATTCTGAGCTATTGGGCCACTAAACCTGGTACCAGGGCATGATGACTACGTTGCTGCACGTTTGTATTTCGGTAATTAGCAAACAAAATATAACATTTACAAGATTGTGGTGAGCATTAACATATAGAGGAAGGTTATCTGCATCATGTTTGTACAGTCAATCATAACAATAAGACAGATGTATGTATATATATGTATAGAGAGAGAGAGAGAGAGAGTTGTTCGAAAAGTTATAACTTCAAAATTCTAAAATATAGGCAATCTAGCCCTGGTCTCCCCTACAGCTACAACGTGGCGTGCCGGAGAAGATTTATTGCAATCAATATTTAATATATTGTTAGGACTTTTAACTCTTAACCCAGTGAGAAATGATTCGTCGATCGACGTCGACACCGTCGAATTGACATCGATTCGACATCATTTCGATATCGATCGACGAATCATTTCTCACTGGGAAACGAAGTTTTTGGTATCTGTTGTGATTAATAAGATATCCAAGGTTATAAATTGAGTGTATTGCGGAAGTTAACGATGAAATAAATCATTAACGATTTATCTTTATGTTTCTTTAAACTTAACCTCTTAAATCATTTTTCCTTTCAGTTGATTGTTCTGAAACTTAATACTTAAAGGTTTTTCGGGTCGCTAATTACGATTCTGGTGTTAGAATTACAAAAATTTTGTAAATCTGACCTCATACTATATGTGTAATTAGCAAAAACCTCCGAACACGGAGTTCCAGATAAATCGATTGCACCTTCTGCAATTTCGACTCTTTACATTGGATCCGCCATTTTGGATTTAACAATTTCCAAATTTTGACTTCAGATTTGAAATCAGTGATCTCAAAAACCTCTAGATACCTAGTCTCGGCATGTCGTTTAGTGGAATGACTCTTTTATTACAGTGCATCTTACAGAAAACAAAATTTTGTCATTAAAACTTTAACTTTGAACAGCTATATTGAATCAATCATCGATAAGTTTAGAATTTTGACTTCAGATTCAGAATTAAGGAACGAAAAACTTTCTAGATACGAAGGAGTAAAGATATCGGAGTGAAAAAGGGTTGGTTTTTTTTATTTCGAGAGGTGTAACATATACAGGGTGTTACGGATAAGATGTCCAACCGCTCGAATATAGGTAGAGCGATTTAAACTGAAAAGGAAAGTTAGGTGCCATTTTGTAAAATTCACAATAGTTTTCGAGTGACAAATAAAAACATGTGGGCGAATAAGCGCACGAGAAGCAGTAGGCCGGACTCGGCAAGCACGTTAAATGTCTTATTTGTTTGGTCTGGTAGCAACGGTGGGTGTCCGATAGCGGGAGGTGGAGCGACGCAACAAAAAAGAATTGTCACGCATCGAGCGGTGAACTGCTGATGATGCTCACAGCTCGTCTCTCACCGCTACGAGACTAAATAAATAAGCCATTTAATGTCTGTCGAGTTCGGCCCACCGCTTTCTTCGCGCTTATTCGTTCAGATGTTTCAATTAATAACCCAATAACTATTGGGAATTTTACAAAATGGTATATAATTTTTCTTTTCAGTTTAACCCGTTCTATCTGTATACGAGCGGATGGACATCTTATCTGTAACATCCTGTATATGTTACACTGTGCTTTAAAGGATTAAGGGGACGCTGGAGTGATTCTGCACTTTTTGCTCCTAGAACTGTCAATTCATGAAAACATTTGTGCAATATACAAATTATGTAGCTTCTATGTACAAACCGGCTAGTTGCCACTAATCGAATTAAATCAGAGAACAGCATGGTATCATTGAAATTAATGTTTAGAAGTCTAACAAAAATTCATTCCTTTGAATAAGTTATAGGTCACCTATGGCTTCTTCGAAGGAATAGATTTTTGCTAGATTCTTTTTTTCTAAACTTAATAAAGAGTTTTAGATCTAAAACTTGTACAAAAAGTAACATACCATTAATATCATTTTTGAATGTAATTTTGGTGTAAAAACTGTAAAGGAGTAAAAGTATTTAGTTATACTATATTAGCTATTCATTCAGCGTATTAAATTCTCACCATTTTCTTTAATTAAAAAAATGATAATTTTTAAATTAAGTTGTAGTGGCTGCTGTCACGAATGTCTTATCTTCTTAACACTCAAAGTTAGATACCTGAAAAAACGTTACTTTCTTCATAATTTTCACTATTTCTGCTAAACTATTGGAATTTGATTATGCGCAATGAAGGGTATATTTAGTGCTTCAGCCAATTGCATGATAAGCGCGCAGCCACTTATTATTCATGATCTCCAAGCATATAGTATGACAAGACTATAAATTCCTGCTATTGCCCAGATATTGCGATGATATCACTTTCGACCGTTCGACTCGATCTCGCGCGATTCGCTTTCCTGAGACTTTTATGTATAGCAGCCAATCTCACGTGAAGTTAATTGAGTTTGTAAACGCTCGCGGTGCGGCAGACCGTAAGATATTCAGCGCGCGAATGCGTTTTGCATTATCCCGCGGCAATTTTGCAGGCATGCTTAATAAACGGCGGTTCGTCGGTCTGCCGGACGTTGGCCTTGCAAATAGTTGGAGCCGCGTTGTGGCATCCCTCGGCGATGTAGCAGGCAGCGAATACTGGTAAGTATTGACACGTGATAAATCGTTAATGCCGACTCGTGCCGGGCGTGCATTCGCGCCCGAGGTGCGCTTTCAATTAGGCCATCGATAAAATCGCGCAACCTGTTATCCTCCCGAGCATCGCGCGCGATAGGGAAAAACACTTAGCCGCGAGATGCGCGCGTATAATAAATTAATATTCGCGGCGAAGGCATCGATCGCGCTCGCCCGGCGACCGCGGAATTGCACATTGCGACATATATTTATTAAGTGTAGCGACGCAATTTGTATCTCGTGTGCGTAAAACTCGAACGCCGATGGTTTAATTGAATTCTTGAGCAATGCCCGCGGATAGTGTCCCGGCCCGTATTCTTTCGAACGTGACGATTATGGACGCGTTACGTAATTAAGAAGAACTCGCGCTGGACTTCAATGGTCTTCGGAGAAATACGACGAGTTTAATAATCTCTAAAGAGGGGAAAGTATTGGAGTAACGACTTGGTCGATACGACATGACGCGAGGATTAATTATTAAGATGATCAGAAATGTAATATTTCATCAAATATTACAAGGTAGCCATGTAAAATTCGGGTGCGGAGAAGCATGAATTTTGTAATAAAATTTCGGTATAACACAGACTAATTAGAGCATCTATCACGGAGAATTCTTTTAAAATTTACCCTGAAAATTATATAATTGTGGGACAACGTGGGACAATGTGGCATTTTGTTCAACTTTATAAGAGTTTTTTTAAATATTACCATACATTTTACTAGTAAAATGTATACTAACAAGTGTAATTACTAGCAAAATGTATGATAAAATTTCAAAAAGCTCTCATAAAATCTTCGAAATGGCGTGTCGTCTCACGATTACATGATTTTGCAGGATAAATTCTCTCTGTGTGTAATAAATCGTGCTCGCATCTGTTATGTAGAGTAATGGACAGAATAGTTGAGACACTTTTTTGTAGTGAGTTTAGAAACGCTTATAGCGACATCGATTGCTTGCACTAGTGCGCACGGACAAGCACACTAAGGCTTGTTTACAGTCAATTCTTATATTTAAAGATCATCTTAAATATTTCTTGAAATATTTAGCCAGTAAAATGATCTGTCTAACATCCGTATAGATCATTTTTTTGCTAAATACTCTTTGCACATGTATTTAAGACAAAGTTAAATGTAAAAATTTACTATAAACAGGCCTTAGTGTGCACTCGGTGCGCATCAGTGCAAGCAATCGAATTCGCTAGTAGATTCAGGTTTACGTTCTAAAACACTTTCTCTAAGGAAGATTTTACTTGAGAAATAGATTGAAAACCCTCAAAATGGTTTCGGAACGGCCATCCCCTTACGAAAAAGTAACGAAATAATTATACCAGAAAATTACTGTGTATCAGTAATTGAACCATTAGACATTATGTACAGTACTTTTCTAGTAATAATTTCATTGCTTTTCCGTATAAGGATCGAGTAAAATATTTCTCGAAGGAGATTTTAAAATGTAACCTGAAAAAAATGTCGCAACCATCCTGTTCATCAGTGTACATGAAGGAAAATAATCGAATTATATCCTCCGTTAATTGTTTATATCACTCTACTACAAACAAGCCATTTTGAATTGTAAAATATAAAAATCTCGAGACAATTTCACCGCTATCGTAGTTTCGTACTCGTAGTTTCGTCGAAATTCTTTATCATCCTACATTATTTTAATAATTAAGGTAAATAATCCGGCACCACGATAAAAGTGCTAATAAAGGAAGTTTTCCTGTTGCCAGTGCTGTCGGATTATTCATCTTAACTATTTTCTATTTTACCGGCGGTAGAATATCTTAAATTTGGTCTACATTATTTTGTTATGAATTACTGAGATTGTCTCACTAGCATTTCACTTTACTGTAACTGGATTTGTTCATTTATGGCTCACGATGTATCGAGAGCGTGACAAATGTAACTTATCAGTATATCGAAGAGAAAAAAAAGGACGATTTGCACATTACGCACAAATGTGTATTCAATCGCGATAATTTTGTGTGCTTATCGCGGTACAGTTGGACAAAACGTTGGACAAAAAGAGAAAAACCGATGCCACATCCTGGCCACGATACGGTACCCGGCTATAGCTGTGAAAAGTCACGTCTGACCTTATCGGCCTACATAAAAAGCTTGTAATTTAGGTAAATGACAATCGATAGCTATTCCGAGGCATGTACTAAGTGCGCGCTCTGACTAATGCTAACGTATTATGGAAAATGTATAGCACGTATGAGCGTCAGAAAGTCCGTGTTTGCAAGACCTTATCACCTACGGACGGCTTACGATTGTCTTTCGCGGCCTCTGAATCTACCGACGCCTTCGAAAATGTTTCAACTTGAATTTTGCTTATCAGTGATTATCTGCACAAGGCAAGGCGATTGCCTGCAAAGATAAGGAACGAGATAAGACAACAATTTTACATTACATTTAATTTTCCACATTGCTTCGTATCCTTTCAGCTTCGAAATAATTGCGGAAATAATTGCACCGAAAAATATAGTTTCGTAATACTTAATTTATGTCGGTATTACTCATACACAAAGTTATTTTAATTTAGAAAGTTTGTAATTACGTTTGCAATTACGAAAATGGACTGCATTACAAATTCAAGATGTGACTTGATATCCTTCTGCTAAATGCTTTCTTCCCGTCTTTCTCGCTCTCTTGTAAAATTTTATTATTGTTTAGATCTCTGTGCGTAGAGAAAGGTTCTCTGTCATGAGACAGGCTTCTAATATGAAGTACACTGAAAAAAATGTTTGCTACCGTAGCTAATCATGGTTTATTAAAAATATTTTGCTGCCGTAACTATAAATTTCTAAACCACAGCAAACGGTTTGCCGTCGCACCTAATACAATACAGAATAAAAAATAAAATGTTAATGTTAACATTTTTCACATGTCACAGAAGGCCCACTCTAAATTTTCAGTTAAAATAACATTCATCGCGTGTGTTACTTTTTTATAAATTATCAATGTTAATTAATTAACACTATACTTCACATTTATGTTTGTGTTCTTTTAACCTTAAGTGTGATGTAATAAAAACTGACAGGACTGCACGAATAGGTACAAATTATAATAGTTGAAATAATGTTTAAGAAATGTCGATATTACATGTTTTGGTTGATTTTGTGAAATAGTTGTGTTAAGGGAACTCAAAATAATATTCAATTTTTAAATGACGTACATAAAGTGTCAAGTTATTATGTTAACATAAATATAACACATAAAAATGTTACGAAAATAATAAAATATCTGTTTTAGGTTAATTTTACATTGAAATAATAATCGAGTCTTGGTAACACAAGAAAATTTGAACATTTCAATACACGATTTTTTACTGTGTAGGCGCAGTAGCAAAATATTTGGCTATCGCAGCTAATTAGCTATCCATATCTTACAACTGAAATTTAGTCGCCACATACAGTTTTCAGCTACCTCAGCTACATTTTACTTTCCGCGTAGCAGGTTTTTAACATCTAACTTCAATCACAAATCCTTTTTCACGACAATTACACGTTGCTAATCTAACAATGAATTTTCCACTGAATATATTTCACTCCAAAGGCAATCAATTCATGGTGAGACCAACGGATGATGCCTATTAATTTAGCAGAGACCCTGCTATCTCATATTAGGAACTATCCAATTTTTAATACAGTGATTAACGAATTTTGAGATTCGTATATACAATCAGTAGTGAAAAAGACTTTTACATGCATAGGCTTGTAATTTCGTAACAACAGAAAAAAAGATACGGTGATTGTAGTCTCGTAAAGCGCAGGCATGAGTGTTAAACAAAAAATTCGAATCGCTATCGCGGGACAACCACTGTGACATTCCTAGCTGAATTGGCTGTTTTCGAAAAATCTGATTTAAAGTTAAGGTGCGGATTGCGCGCGGGTTTTCTGAGAAAGTTACTCACCATCGACGTAACGGAATTCCGATGGAGAACGGTCCCTTTGATGTCACCGGAGAAAATCCCGCGAGATGCGCGGGAAAAATGTAAGCGAGGGAAAATGAAAAGCTTTTCGAGTTCGACCCGACGACGAGCGTATTCTTCGCGCACTCAATCACTAGATATCCTTCCACCTGCGAATAAAAGTCAATAATTCGTCCGATTATCGGAGATTTCGCACCGCGTTATTCCGTCGTGCTTCTCCGTCAATCTTTTCCAGCCATTCTCGTAAATGGCGAAGGTGCTCCCAAGCGAGTACGCGATAACCGAAAATCGTACGCACTCTCGTCCGTCCTCGGTAGGAATTTTCGTTCGCGAACGAACGGAAACGGCGTTAGATCTGTACACGAAACTGCGGAAGCGAAATTAGAAATGATCTTCGATCATTTTCACTCATCCTAACGATCGTAAAATGGAAATATGTCTTCTAAACAAAATTTTGACACAGTAGCTTCAAATCTGTATAGCCTAAACAAATTATTACGAATATCTTGTGAATGTAACGAAGAATATTAAACAGGAAAAATTTAAACGTAGAAATATTTAAACATAATTACACAGTAAAAAAATTAAATGATAATGTTAACATTTTTCACATGTCACAAAAGGCCCACTCTAAATTTTAAGTTAAAGTAACATTCATCGCGTGTGTTACTTTTTGACAAGTTAGCAATGCTAATTAATTAACACTGTACTTCACATTTATGTTTATGTTCTTTTAACCTTAAGTGTGATGTAATAAAAACAGTCAGGATAAGTAAACTGTACGAAAAGGTGCAAATTAGAATAGTTTAAATAATTTTTAAGAAATATTGATTCGATATTACATGTTTTGGTTGATTTTGTAAAACAGTTGCGTAAAAAGAACTCAAAATAATATTCAATTTTCAAATTACATACATAAAGTGTCAAGTTATTATGTTAACATAAATATAACACATAAAAGTGTTACAAAAATAATAACATATCTGTTTTATGTTAATTTTACATTGAAATAAGAATCAAATCTTGGCAACACAAGAAAATTTTAACATTTGAACACACGATTTTTTACTGTGTAAATATACGTCTCAGATGTGTATTAGGTCAATTATTCTGTAATCTTAACCCCTCGAGATCATCGTATACACGTCACACAAACACACACACACACACCCGAGACTTGAAGGAATAACTGAAGGAATAATTTGAAAGAATTAACGAGCCTTTCTTTAGGATACCCCGTTGCGTTAAATTGCCAAACCACAATCTTATTAAGTATTAACCTAGATAAAGTACAATGTCTTGAATCATATATGGACGCGACTGCGCGACGCTATATGTCCACGACGCGCTAAATGAGGTCAAAAAGAGGTGGGTCAGTAAATATGACCTCGGCCCAATCTGACGTAAGGGACACCATCGCGTGGACGAGCTCGTGCTCCAAGCTGACAGACTGTGTTTCGTTCAATTCTCCGTGTCTACTGTTTTGCCAGGTTCAATTTTTATAATTCAGCAGGTCGCCATTTCTGAATATTGCGAATAACGGAATAATGTACGTTACGGTCTCTCTCAAAATCGAGATCGCTATTTTTTCCACAGATGTAAAAAAACATAAGCTACAAAGTGCAAAAAAAACGGATACGCGCGGTTTGTTATTAAAAAAATATCGACTTTATTGCGAGAATAAAATTTTACGATGCAGATATTGGAGTTTTCATGATTCGCGATCTACAATTATATCGTATATGTGAAGCATCAATGCGTAATTGATGCGAATAATGAATATTTGACACAATAAAAGGATTTTTTTTACAAAGAGAAATCGATTGTCTCGATGAAAAGTAAATAGTATTTCGATTACGCACGTTGCACGTATAACAGGAAAATCTATTGATAGATCGGTCATATTCTTTCATATACGATATGATTTCACGTAATAATCACAAATGCAAATTTTCACAACAATACAAAAGCAATATTTAAAAAAAATGAATTGTTGCAACTTTAATACTTGACAAAACACATTTAGTAAGAAAGCCACTGGAACGAAGTAACGCATTCTATTAACAAACCTAATTTTAAAATTGCCTCACAAATCATCGATAAATGTTTTCTGCAAAACACCGAAATTTAACGTTCCACGGTTAAGAAAAAATTTTCAGGTAAAATTTTTAGACTCATTCGCGATACGATTAATGCAAATCAGCAGTGAAGAGCTCGATGTAGCTCGCTTATAGAATCCGACGGCGGATGCGCAAGGCTGAAATTTTATTTCTGATTGTCGTAAAATGCCCGGGAACGCGCCAACGGCAGGACGAAACGCGATACTAACTGCGTTAAGCGATGAAGACGACGACGGCGATTAAGAAATGATCGAAGATCAGGAAGATGACGAGTGCAATGCGCGCGCGACCGGGCGGGAAACGCTCGCGGCGTGATAGATCGCGATAGAGCACTCGATCGGGTCCTCCTTCAACCACGCGCGCGAGAATCCGCCTCTGCCGAGAATGCACACCGTACACAGATCCGGATGCGAGACGCGTGCGTAACGCCTGATGCGGAGGAAGCGCAGCCACTGAGCGCCGGGGGGTTGCCGCGCGGTAGGCGCCCTCGACACGGCCTGCTCCACTGGAACTACCACCGATGGTGGGGTCGATCAGGGCTGATTCATAGCTTGCACGAGCCCTGTAGGTAGAGGTGTGGCATTTTCATGTTATTTTTTAGCATTTTTGTTTTTTTTCCAGATTTTGCGTTATTTTGATGTTATTGTTTGATATCTTTTGCGTTTTGTATTCCGGATTTTCCGTTATTTTGATAGTGTTTTTGATAATGCGCGTGGTCAGAAGTGGGGGCAGGGCTTCAAGAAGACGTTTTAATGTTTTGATAGAACAATTTACGACATTTATTAAGGCTACACATATATTAAAAAATGTTACGTAAAACATAACATATATTAAAATAGTGAACACTTGGCACAAAGTAACTAGGTACAAAGATGATATCCAGTGCCGCAGCTGCAGAGTGGATTTCGTACAATTTTCAACCTTTTTCTCTGATACAAGTGATACATCATTGACATTAAAAACGTTTACTAAGGAAAATTGCGATTTTTGACGTTAATTGGACGCCATTTTGCGTTATTTTGCGTTTTAAAAACGTGTTAAAACTAAGTTGGAGACTCCAAAATGTAAAGAAATGACATTAAAAACGTTCCTGTGGCATTTTGCGATATTTTCCGTATAAAGATAACATCAAAATGTCACACCTCTACCTGATGGCTTTACAAACTTATCGTGTTACATGAGGAAAAAGAGCGAAGTCTTTACTTTTATTCATTGTCACTTTTGATCAAAATTCACCAGAGAAAATATGAGTAAAACAAACGATTGCCTCTACTGTCAGAATGCTGGCGCTCGAAATTAGAAAGCAGATGCTTGCACGAGTATAATAATTCATGCAAACTGCACTGAAGACACGTCGCTTATTTGCTATAATGACCTAACAAAAAATTATGGTTTTAGAGTTGTTTGTAAAATAGAGTGATAAGTGATATATAGTTAGATATGTTGATTCTTCTACAATCAGTTATTACATGAAAATTGCATTTCAAAATGGTATAAAAATTTGATGATTTAAAACATTTAAGCTCATTTTCTAGAAATCTTTGAGTTTACTTTAGGTCATTGTCGTGGCAAATAAACGACATAAAAAGAAACAAACTGTTGTATGTAAATGATTGGAATATTCAATCTAGCTTGACGCTTGCGTGTGCAAGTGTGTATATTTAAGAAACAAAGCATTTAGCAGCAAAAGCAAAGGATTATTATAGAAAATATGTATGTGACGGAACATTCTCTATTTCCTCCCTGACAGTATACATTCTACGTATATTGATTCGACTCGCTATTATTATTTGAAATATCTTCATAATCTAAATGCTTGTAAACTATATATTAAATTTCCTATAAATATGTTAATATGCATTTGACTCAAACTTTCAAGAAGACAGCATTATTAAACGATGAAAAAGCCGAAATGAAAACGGAACTTGTATGGCAACGAGAACTGTCGAATCCATCGCGAGATAGAGGACAATGTTGTTTTCTGAATACATTCGCGAACGATCATGTGCGCCCATGAAATACTCGTCCCTACTGATTTGACGCTTGCGCTCCACAAGCGCGAGGAAATCTCATCGTACGGAGCCACCTGTCCAACCATCGTCTTTCACGTCGTGAACTTTCTGTAACTTTAGCCCCAACGCGTTTGTCAAAATCCGACAAAGCCATCGGAGAAAGTTTCGAGTTTTCGCATCTGCGAATCCGTTCACAGGTGTAAACCGGGCAGAAAATGCATCTACATGTTCGAAACTCGCGTTGCACGAATATCGCGAAATTTTAACAGGGAGCGTTGGGTCTCTAGTTTTATTTTTAATATTATGGATACACACAGTTTAATAGATTTAATCAATTTCACAGTTTTTACTTTCGATAGTAATTCCTGTTTTTTTTAAGAGAAAAGGAGATTATATTCTAGATTATTAAGTAATTTTTGAAAATTATTTTTATTGTCTCGAACTCTTATCAAAATACATTTGATAATTAATAAAAATCTTGCACTCATTCAAAACAATGAACAATTATTATGCGTACTGATTAGTTTGAAAATATTATCAAATAATCTTATTAATGTTAAGAATTAATAATATTTTATGGCCTATTGCAATATAAATAATGATTTAAAAATAGCTTCGATATAATTGCAACTTCTAACATTTTGTTAACTATAATTCATCAATCTAACATTACATCTCATCAGAATGCATGCTACATGTTTATTATACATACGTCTGTAACTTAATAGAATAATATATCAATTACATTCAAATCACATTACATTAAGTTATTAATAATATTACCACATCCATTATTAAATTCGTTAAAATATTCTTTAAATCATGAATTTTCTGTAATTTACTAATTCTTTGTAACCGTATTTGTTTAAAATATTTAATTTTTATCATTGGTAAGTGCGAAGAAAATAGCTTTTGGTTTCTCATATTCGAAGTGCTTTTAAATCTTGAAAAGTCTCAAGAATGAAATTGAAAGTGCAATCTATCATCTGGATGAATGTTCATCTACGATTGCGTGCACAAGTACAAAAAGGTATTGTAACAAGATCCTACATCAAGCGCGTGTGATTTGCAAAAACCGAATTAACTTCGTTCGGATGCTGGCGTCAATGCGCTTTTCTACAAAAACAAAAATCCGCTCGGTATGAAACAGGATGCGTCGTCACTGCAGGGGTTCCACGGGGGGTGGTTTGGGATTAAAACTCATTCCTATACCAATTTAGCTAGCAGTGGAAAAGCGTTGTGTTATAAATTTTACGCTTTGATGCAAGAGATGAATTCGTGGTTTGAAATCACTTCGTTATCGTTTATCGGCGACTTTAGTTCTATTTCTCCTTTTTCTAAAAAGAAAATAATAACGTATTTTAGGACTTGATTGTAATGAATAATTGAATAGACGGATAAATCATAGAACAAACAATTACAGTTTTTTTTAGGCTGATGTTAATTAAGCTTCTAAAAGAGAAAGAGGTCATCAGATCTTTCTAAAGTTAACATAAAGTATAATAATTAAAATTGAATTTTTCCTTAGTAATAATAAAACGCTCTAACGTAGTTCTTAATACTAAAATAGCACAAAAGAAATAGTGCGAATATGTTATTTTCAGGATTGAGGATCCCTCAGCCACCTTTTTTACCGACACAAGGTTAGCTAACCTCGATCACTTATCTCTTCGTTTTTTTTATATAAAGTCAACTATCCCTGGTTTTATCTTTATGCGTACTTTAATCGTGTGGAAAAATTTTGCAATTTTAAAAAGCCAATTTCAAACTTAACACGAACTACGAGTTTAAAAATATCAATATCTTTTTTATTAGACTACTGAACTGATTGTGAGTGTTTGCGGTCCGCAACTTACCCTGGTATTATTTTGTGCATAAAAGCCAATACAAAAAATTACAAGCGCAAAAACTTTATTTGACTGTGTCGGTAAAAAAGATGGCCGAGGGATTCTGTTAAGAGGATCCCGTAGCATGTCTGTATTACCGACAGAATTATCATTTTCGTAGTTATAACCTTTCGTCGTATTAAATTCATGGAATCAAAAATGCTTGCGTACAATTACAGTATATGCATTGATGATCCCGGGAAACTCCAATTTTATACCAAAAAATGAGTAAAAATTACAAAATTCATATATCGATCACATATAACCTCATTTAGACGAACTGTCAACTCCGTCATACTTGTGCTTCGTATAAAAGTTCTACAACTTGTACTCACATGAAACTGAGTTTCCCTGGATTCGATGACATGTAGAATTACTGTGAAACCCTCTAAATTGGGATTAGACGTTTAAAATAAGAGTATAGTTGGTATTAAACTTTCGTGTTTATGTATGGGTGTGATGTATCGTAGTAGTGTGTCCGTGTGCTCATGTATATTACGAAAATGGTAATTCTGTCGGTAATACAGACATGCTACGGGATCCTTCTACGTTCGCCACGGCCATGTTGGAAATCGTGACGTCAGAAGTGAAAAATGACACGCTGAGAATTCTTGCGCTGCTTTATAACTACAGAACAAGATATTTGAATAAAAAGAAACAGTCTACATCATTTTAATGCATTTTAAAAATACTCTGGTAACTAACCTTTTCCCTTGACCTTTTCCCAATAAACAGCCGTAAAATGTGAATGTAACAAGATTCCTGTCACGAGCGCGTTTACGTATGCGCGACTAGGAATCTTGTTACTGCCACATTTTACGAATGTTTATCAGCTATCAAGTGAAAAGGTCAGTTACCGGAGTATTAAAAAAATGTACTAAAATGATCTAAACTGTTTTTTTTATTCAGATATCTTTTCTGTAATTATAAAGTGTAAGAATCCCCAGCGTGTTACTTCTCGCTTCTGACGTCATATTATTAATGTTTCAATGTATTTTTTAATAAAATGTTCATTTATTGATATTTTTAAACAACGCACACTTCTCAAATGTGATTAATAATCCTGCTCATTCCATTGTGTACGCAACGTATTATACTATGTATATCTATACAGGGTGGTCCTGAAATAATTGATCGAAATCAAGGATTGGATTGGGCTCGTTATGAGGACGGAATCATATTCCGCGTCTCATTATTCCACACACAAAAGTATTAAATTAAGTTACGATTACCGAAAACAAAATAATATTTTACAAGATATTTTACATTTTGTGTTAAAACATTGTTAACTTCAAACCTTTATAACTCAAAAAGTACTCAATGAAAAATGTTTTATTACAGTGTTTTGGAAAGCTCTCGAGATAAGCTATAAAAATATGCAATAAAAAGTAGGGGTTTCTATTTTAAAAAATTAAGTTGACCTTGAAATGACCTCGAAGGACATGATCAAGGTCATCATCTTACTCTCCGCCTGAAACCGTACAACTTTGCTGTTGGACATTTTCTCCAAAATGCATTCTAATTGAAAATATAAGGGAGGTTCGATACTTTTCAATGACCCTGTATGTACATTTCTATAGATGCATCGCAACTATGCAAGAGAAACTGTTATGCATGTGCTAGTTGCAATTTATTTTTTCCAACTGAAATTATATGCCTTACGGGAAATGGATTGCTCGATCTACGATAGGAAAACTTTGATCCGTGGTAACTCTTGGTCGGTTTCAGTGTTGTCTACAAGTGCGCGGCGAAGTTTCGACATGCACTGCATGTAATACAAAATTGTAGTCATTGTATCGTTGCACAACAAACGGCAATAAAATGTACGAAAAGGACAAAAGTAATAATGTCGTATTACATAATTTATCTTCGAGTTACGTTTAAAGCAAACAGAATAATATTTGTTTCAAATGCCTGAGATCTTTTGTAGAAAATAGTATACAATATCGCTTTTAATGCTCGTGGATATTATACTGGTCAGACATCGTTAAATCGCTGCGCCTCGATTACACCTCTGTAATAAGGACGACACCAGGTTTAGTGGGTTGAATACTATAATTGTTAGATACATTGACGCAGCACCAACTGGATCAAGATCGGACTACTCGAGTGTTAAAAAGTTAAATTATAGGGAACATACGCGTGAAATATACATGCAAGAGATGTATAATATATAAGTTGCGAACTGTAATGGAATCAAGTCTGCACTTTATAAGACATAGAAAAGCACTTGTGCAATAATAAATGTGTCGACATGGTTTTCAGAACCGTCTGGATTCCATACATATATTCGAACGTTTTGTGTGTTTAGCAAGCTTTTAAAGGATACTTGAAAGAAATATCGTCATACAAGAATTTTCAGATATAAAAAAACAAATTCTTATTAATAAGAAATAATCATCGAAAATATCTTTTTGTACTATAAACCTGTGATAAAACGTATGCTCTGATTTCTCTTACGATCAATGCTCATATGTATATCTACAAATATTTCTCTTTACGACGTAATTTAATTATTGCGTGTACATACGTGCTTTGAAGGATTGTACGACAGTCGTTTGTGTCAGTGGATGTTAGTATTTTCGTAAAAATGGAAAAAATCGAATATCGTGCCGCGATTAAATACTTGCATTTAAAAGGCAATACGCCTACGCAAATTAAAGCCGAGTTGAACGCTGTTTACACGAACTCTGCTCCATCATTTGCCACCGTGAAAAGGTGGGCGGCTGAGTTTAAACGCGGTCGTACCAGCTTGATCACCTGGAAAGGTGATGGCGACTGTTTTTTGGGATAGTCATGGCATTATGTTCATCGATTATTTTGAAAAAGGTAAAAAATCACGAGGAACTACTACGCATCATTACTTAACCAGTTGAAGGCAAAAATTGCAAAAAAAAACGGCCGCAGAAGCCGCTTGAACAAGAAGAAAGTGTTGTTCCATCAAGACAATGCACTGTCTCACACTTCGGCGGTTGCCATGGCCAAAACTCACGTAGTGCAGTTCGAACCGATTGACTACCCCCCGTATTCACCAGATCTAACTCCCAGTGACTTTTTCTGTTTCCTAAACTCAAAGTTTAGCTCGGAGGACAGAAATTTTCATCAAACAAAGGGGTCATAGCATCCGTAGATGCCTATTTTGCTGAGCAAGACGCCAACTATTATTTGGACGGGTTAAAGTGGTTGGAGCATCGCTGGATTAAGTGTATCGACTTAAAGAAACAATTGTTTCTATGTCAGGCTCAAAACTTTTCAACCCACCCTCGTATAGTAAGCTGCATCACCAAATTACTACGTAGAGATACACATACAGACAGACGATAAAAAAATTAGCGTACGAAAAAGTGCACAAACTTTTGATGTTATCGAGATACATTGAACAGTTAAATTAATACATTAGGTTTAATTAATTGGGAATGAGAATCCTAATTTTTTTTCGAGCTGCGTTGGTGCGTGATTAATAAAAACGCTTCCGTGGCAAGTGTTTCTTGAAATCACAGGATTTTAACTTGCGTATTTACTGCTGAACTTTTATCTCACATGTTTATTAAAAAAGAATACACTTCAATAGGTTTCAAGAAATATACAATCTGTTGATACGACTGATAACATGCGGGGGTGCAATAGCAAAAGCGAATTGCGACGTGAAATAGCGGCGTATGAACATCGACAGCGAGAACTAAACACTGAGTTTTCTTATTAAACCACTGCCTGTGCGTGGACGTCTGTCGCTTTCTCGCGTGACGCAAACGCAAAGAACAATTCCATATCAGAAATGTGGGTGACGATGGAATCGTGTAATTTCTGAAACTGGAACGAAAGACGGTGCCGTCGCGGGTGTTCTGTTTTTAAACATCACAATGTTTAAAACGGAGTATATTTCTAGGGAGATCTATGGTTCTTCGACTTAAACTTCAATGTGCTACTCTAAAAAAATAATTGTACCTTAAATAAAAGAATAATTTTTCGGAGACTCATATGTTAAATTCCTAGTATTATGTTCATGCGATTAATTTTGTCTATCAAAGTTCATAAATTTGCTTAAGCAACATATCAACATAACACTAATACATTATTGAAATATTATAGATTATTTTACGCTATTTTGTATATTTGATTAGAAATTTTTCTAATTGATAAAATGATAAAAGATAAGTGCTCCTTGATTGTTATTGAATATGCTACGCAAAATGAAATTTAGTATATAAAATGAAACTTTCATAAAGACACAAACAAAAGATAAAATGATGGCTTCATTTATTCAATTAAGTAAGCCGCCTTAATTGCTCCGTCGCAATCGATAGAATTCATTAAATTTGCGGTTCTCCATATACTTGTCCATTCCTAAAGAAAGCCCACTGGTGCCATTAAAACGCCCTAAAGTGGGACGCCACGAAAACGAAATAAATGAACAATTACACCGGTAGCAATAAAATAATTATTCAGCGTCATTATGTAATTGAGGTAACTGCCAACCTTACGATGTTTTAGTGGGATAAGAAACAACATTTTATTGCTCTTAATCATTTTAAGTCACCTTGCTTTAAAGTTTTCTTTATGGAAATAAGAGCAAGGCGGTCCACTTGTGCTCTACTTTGCAAGAATACATTTAATTAAATACTAATTTTACAAAATTTTACAAAAAGCTAATATTACAAAACAGTAATATAAAAGTTTAAATCTTTGAAGCATTTAAAGTGTATAGAATATCTTTTAAATATTAAATGTAACAAAATATTGTCTTCAAATAAACTTTTATATCTTTAATAGAAATTGTAAATACCCTGGTAGAAATTTTTTGATCGGGCGCTTGCATGGCCCTGACCAGCGTGCCACATGTCACTTCAGGCGCTGGCATGACACCGCTGGCAAGCGCCATGTACGAAATCGTCACGTTTTGCCCCACTTGCGCCACACTTCGATTTATTATTATAATAAATGTATTATTGTAATAATTAGTATTATTATAATGCAGACGTGGGACTAGCGAGCACTAACGAGTTTTCAACGTGGTACATAGGGTAGATCGGGGCTGGTTGGTACAGGGGTAAAACAGCTACATATAAAAAATAGTTAATTAAACCGTCTAAAGAAATGCTAAATGGCGATAAACGTTCGCAGCAAGCGTTGCCGAGAGCGTCCCGAGCAGAAATTTTAGTATGGTTCTGATAGGGTCCTAATAAAGATGCCTTAATGCCTGGTCAGGCACTCATCAGACAGCCCTGACAGGGTCCTGACCGCAAATGTAAGTATATTCAGGTTATCGAGGTTTATCCATGATGCAGACAACTCGCTCTCGCATCATATCGGCTCGCCTTTTATACTAATACGGGACGATTTTTACTTACGAGAAAGACGCACGGTCGCCACGTCACGGCAGTATGTGGTACTAGTGCTATTTATTCAGGAGGGAATCAGGCACATGTCAGGGATTCCTTGCGGACATAGCGCTAACATGGCCCTTCCCAGTTTTTTAGGATAAGGCGCTAGCGTGGCAAACTTGCATGGCGCTGACAAGTGTCGTGGCGCCGGCAGGGCAATTTCTACCAGGGTAATTAAATTCCCTTATTTCTCCTATTCTTTAATTATTAAACATAGCCTTTATTCCTGTCTCTCCTGTCCCCCTTTACTACTAAAATCTGAATCGTATCATAAGTTCGAATATTTTTTTTATAATTTGTAACTTACAAATAATTCTGGATTGTGGGGTTATTTTTATCACTAGGCTTAAGGTCGTAATACTGGAGGAGAAGGGGAAACGTTCAAATTTTGTTTTCTGGAAGAGTTCAGTCAGTCGCTCTCTGGTTTCCCATGAGGTTAATACCGGTGCTCGTTCTCTTGTGTAACAAATACAAAAGAGAGTAAAATATATATCCTGGTTTATGACATTATAAAGAGTGCCATCATTCGATCCTTTACCTCAACATGGATAATAACAAAATCTAAAAGAAAGAGAGCAGCCAAAGTCTCATAAGCTTTTAATCCCATTTTGTGGCATTTGGAATTAAATTTTCTTTTTTATAAAATTGCGTAGCTATGATGGGTCGATTAAAGAAATACAAAAAGAATTTGAAAACCAATAGATAGTTTTACCGAGTAAAAAAATATAACAACTCATTTTTTAAATAACTTGTCTTATTATTGTTGATAGGAATAAATATTATTCAAATTCTCATTCAGCGTAACAGAATTGTGATATGACCATAGCATAGATCGAACGATGCATATAATATGCAAGCAGCATCCAACTGTGCATGTTCCTGTTTCGTATGTGCAATGTTGTGCTACACTAGTTTCACTTCCCGTTTTTGTCAGTAACGGTCAGTTTATCAGTAAGTCAAGATAAACTGGTAATGATTCGTACCACTTCTATAGCGGGAAAGCATTTTTCGACAATATTTACTTTGACAGAATACACATCTTTTTGAGCCACTTAATTGTCCCCGAATGGTGAGGCGCATCTTTAATACTTATGTATCTTTCTTTAATTCTATTCGTGAATAGTTACAGTTTTATGAAAACATAATTTAAGATTTTGAAATGAGACTAAACTTAACCGCTCTCTTTATTCTACTTTCAGGTATAACAACTTTTATAATTTAACACGAAAATTTCTCAATCTCTTTTTATCATATACAGGGTGATCTAAAAGTCCCGGAACAGTTGAATATCCCGAGAAATTGTGGGTGGATCGGAAAACGGAAAAATACGTATTTCCTATTTTTGAAAGAGCTATCGAATGATACCAAAATTGACCCCCCCCACCCCTACCCCTGTGGGTGGGGCGGGGGACAACTTTAAAGACTAAAATGGGAACCCCCACTTTTTATAACAGATTTGCATTCCACGTTAAGAAGTACGTAAGTTTTGTCTGAAACATTTTTTTATTTGCCTAATACTTTTTGAGATGTTCAAGAGAAAATTTATAACTTTTTCAATGTTTAGCTTATGATATTTCGATAACTGTTTGTCAGAGGGAAAAGTAGTACAGGACTTTTTTACTTGATTTGGTCTCAGGAATATGCTGTCGCAATAGTGCTCTAATTTTGAAAATTTTTATGTATGTAAATTTGGTAGATGGTACAATACACAAAAATTTTCGGTAAAAGTGCCGAATAGGGGACCCAGCTCCTACGACCTTGACCTTCAAGGTCAAGGTCAAGGTCACCCTCCTGAGTGACCCTCAGAAGGTTTTAGCCGTCGCTCGTTGCTCGTTAAAAAGTTATTAACAAAAAAGTTTGGTTTATGTGTAAGTTGCAAATGCGTTTAGCACGGCGCGCTGCGCGCGTCCTCCCCCCTCCCCCTCCCCCTCTCCGCCCTCCCCTCCCCTCCCCTGCCCTTCCCCTTCCCCTCCCCCGCCCCTCCCCCACCCCACCCGTATTTGCAACCTACCATCTTATCTATATGGAAAAAAAGTTAGAAATGGAGGTAGGATTACGTTATGTTGTATATAATAAAGAATTTTATTAAACATTTCATGTATCTAGTGGATATATGGTACTCATGATATTAAAAAATGTATCAATACGATCATCGAAATTGTGTATTCTTTTAAATAAGAATTCGGCCAAATAATTTTCAAAATGGTAATCACGTAGACCATAGCGAGGAATACTTGCTCGCATTT
>NW_011966953.1:0-6562 GCF_000949405.1 Vollenhovia emeryi | reverse complement strand
AGGAGTCGTACTCTCATCGGTGCAGAGAGTATTTGATCCCCTAGGTTTCATATGCCCTGTGCAGCTGATACCGAAACTGATGTTACGACAATTCTGGAGTCAACATCTCGACTGGGACACTGAGATTGATGCAGAGAACAGAAGTCAATTTCTAGAATGGATGCAGCAGTTAAATTTACTACGAGTCATGAAGATTCCTCGCTGGATTTTTGGTGAGCAGCGGGATGAGGATTCTATATCCTTCCATATTTTTGTAGATGCAAGCAAGGATGCCTACGCCGCCGCTCTGTTTATCAGAGTGCGATCCAGAGCAGAAGTCAAGGTGCATCTAGTTGAAGCAAAGTCAAGGGTAGCACCGCAAGGAAAGAAAACGATACCCCGTCTCGAGTTACTGGCTGCTTCAATCGGAGCAAGGATGATGCACTCCTTCGACAAAGCAATGAATTATAAACATATTAAGAGATATTTCTGGAGCGATTCAACGACCGTCTTGTCCTGGATACGTCAAGAGAAGCAATGGGCGGTATTCGTGTGGAATCGAGTCCAGGAAATAAGGAAGCTTACTAATCCAAAGTCCTGGAGATATGTGCCTGGAGCCCTAAATCCGGCAGACTTGCCCTCCAGAGGCTGTAATGCGAGGAAGCTTTTTGAGTCTAGATGGTGGGAGGGCCCAGCATGGCTAAAGTCACCACCCGAAGAATGGCCAGCAGAAGAAGAAGAAGCACTAATTAATGAAGAACTTCGTAAAACTCCAACACAGTCAAAAATTAAAGAAGAGACATTTTCTGTGGTTGGGGGGAATATAGTTATGAGTAACATTACGAAGGACTCTACAGCACAAGGTGTTCCATGGTATTTACAAAGATTTTCATCGTATTCCAAAGTTTTACGTCTGATGGCATGGATGTCAAGGTTCATCACAAATTGCAAGAAGACACACACGATCAAGGATGAAGAGGTAACTGCGAAAGAAGTGATTTCGGCTGAATTGCTTTTGTGTCGATTGGCACAGAAAGAATCGTTCAAAGGAGCAAAAGATCCGCGACTACTAAAACTGGACGTCTTTGAGGACTTTTACGCTCACGAACAGTGATTTCTAATCGACAAGACAATTTCAATTTTAAGTATCCAATAATTCTTGATCCAAAGCACTTACTGACAGAGAAGATTATTCGTTACACGCATGTGAAACTGAATCATGCGGGCATAAGCACCACTATGAACAACCTACGAGAAAAGTTTTGGATTCTTCAAAGCCGCAAAGCAGTACGTTCGGTAATTCGCAAGTGCGTCACATGTCGCAGATACAGCGCAAAGAGAATGGAATCCCAGTCTGCGATTTTGCCAGAGTATAGAGTTAGAGACGCCGCTGCATTCGAGGTAACAGGTGTAGATTATGCCGGACCGCTCTTCTTATCCAAGGGACACAAAGCGTATATTTGCCTGTTTACCTGTGCAATCTACCGAGCAGTTCACCTGGAACTCGTCTCGACCTTGTCTACGGAGGGATTCTTGGAGGCCTTAAGAAGATTTATAGTCCGGATTATAGTCCGGCGAGGAAGACCTACCGTCATTTATAGCGACAATGGAAGGAATTTTGTCGGAATGTCAAATCTACTGCGACAAGTCAACTGGAAGAAGATTTCGCGGTATTGTGCCACAAATGAAGTGGAGTGGCATTTCAATCCACCGTCAGCCGCATGGTGGGGAGGTTGGTGGGAGCGTCTTATACGCATTCTGAAGGACCTCTTGAAGAGAACGCTTGGAAGAACTTCAGTCAATTACGAAGAAATGAATACAATTTTGTGTGATTGCGAAGCGGTCATCAATTCAAGACCACTCACATATATAACCGAGGAAGCGAGTGGAACCGCTGCGATCACACCTGCCATGTTCCTCCGAGATATTCAGGAGGACGGAGTACCTGACCTGGACCAGATAAGCAAGTCTCATCTGTCGAAGAGTTTGCGTTATCGACAGAGACTGAAAGAAGAGTTGCGGAAGCAGTTTCGCATCCAGTACTTAGGACAGTTGTCTCAACGGAACAAGAACAAGCACACGGCAACTTCCTTTTCAGTAGGCGACGTTGTTCTTGTCGCTAACGATTTGCAGAAGCGACTCAATTGGCCCATGGCGAGAATTAAAGAATGTTACCCTGGAAAAGATGGACAGATACGAGTCGTTTTCTAAGGAAAATTCGGAGAAACCCTTTTATTTGGATCTGCCGCTTGCCGAGGTCAGAGAACACCCGGAACCTGTACCAGTTCCTGAAGAGAAGACAGTTCCCGAGCTGAGGACAAGAAGTGGACGCACGATCAAAAGACCGGAGTGACTAGGATTTTAGTTTCAAGTTGCTTAGTGGACCGAACAAGCAACTTGAGGTGGGAGGATGTTCGAGTTGCGCCCTCTCTAAAAGAGCGCTACCGCCGCGAGGACTTCTCTCGTGGCATAAGTACGAACGCTTATATATATATATATAGTCTCGTCTAGAAGGTTCGACAAGAAAGATTAACCATTGTATCAGTTCTTTTTGCATTAAAGTCTTAGAGTTATAGAGCCTATTCCGGATTGTGATTCATTTATCCGATTTCCCGTCGATTAAGAGTATCGGTGGCAACAAATTCTCTTCCATTCCTCTCCTCCTTCCCCTCTCCCATCCATTTCCCTTCCCTCCCATCTATCCACATCCTCCTATTCTCCACCCTTACCCTTCTCCCCATAGCCCTCTCTTTCCCTGCCTTTTCTATCATCTTCCATCTTATTCTCCTCTCTTCTATACTCAGTCCTCATCTACTCTTATCCCCATCTCATTCTTATACTATCCATCTGGTTTTATATCTCTTCCTTATCTTCCTCCCTCCTCATCTCGACAATCATAACTACCCTCCCCTCCTCCTCCAATCTCTCTATTATTTCTTTTATTTCCGGGGCTTCCCTAACAATTTCTCTGTCACTTTCATCATTCTCCGCCTTCTCTCTTCCCTGCCCTCTCCCTCTACCCCTCTCCTTAGCCTTCTCCTTCTTTTCTCTTCCCTCCACTCTCCCCTGTCTACCTCTCCATCTCTCCCTCTAGTTCCTCTCTCTTCTTCCACCTTTTTCCCTCCCTCCTCTTCCTCTTCTCCTCTGCTTCCCCATTCCCTCCTTCTCTCTTCCCCTCCCTACCATCTATCCTCCTCTCCCCCGTTTTTCATTTCTATCCTTTCCTTCTTCCCTCCCCCCTCCTTTCCCTCTCTACTCCCTGCTTCCTCCATCCGCTTTTTTCCTCCTCTGATTCCTCTGTCTCCTCTCCGGTCTCCCTTCCTATCCTTTCTTTTTCCACCTTTTCCTTCCGTCTTGTCCCCATCTCCTTCTTCCTCTTCACCTCTCTTCTCACTCTCTTTTCTTCCTCCCTTTCTCCCTTCCACCCTATCCTCCCTTCTCTCCATCTCTTCTTTTCCTCCCTTTTCCCTCTCACCCCTCAACCCCCGTCCCCTTTAGCCAATTCTCTTCTTTTCTTCCTCTGTCTCCTCCGTCTCCTTATTACTCACTCTTCTTATCCTCCTCCGTCTTCTTTCTTCTTCTCATCTCTTCCTTCCTTCTCCCTCGTCCCCCTTCCTTCCTCTTCCTATCCTGTATTCCTGTCTTTCACTTTTCTCTCCGTCTCTTCCTCCTCTCTCTCTTCTCCACTTCTCCTCTTCCTGTCTCTTCCTCTCCCTTCTCTCTCTCTTCTCTCTCCTCCATCCATTTCCTTATTTTCTTCAAATCCTTTGCTATCCCTCTCAGCTGCCCCCCATCTCCTCCCCCAACTCTCTTAACTCCTCTCTCCATTCCTCCTTCTCCTCTCGTCACCTTTCCTCCTCCTCTTCTCACTCCTCCGCTTCCTCTTCGCGTTTTCTTCTCTTCTCCTCCTCCCTCTTTAACTACGCCTCTTCCTTCCCTCCCCCCACTCCTCTCCTTCTTCTTCCCTCGTTCGCCTCTGATTTCCCTGTGGCTTCTCTCTCCTCTCTCCCTTCGTCTTCCTTCCCTCTTCCTCCGCCCCTGCCTTCAATCTCTCTCTCCTTCCTCCTTTCCTTCCGCTCTTCTCTTCCTATATCTCCTCTTTGTCCGCTTTTCTCCTTTTTCACCTTGTGCCACTCTCTCGTGCCTTCCGTCCCTTAACTTTTTTTCTATTGTTTATTATACATATATTTAATGCAATTCATTGTGTAAGAACAAAACATTTCGGACAAAGCTATTTATTAAGAGCAAAATTTGCACTAATTACTAGTTAGTTCTGATTAATTACTTCAATCCCACTATTACGTAAAGATAAATAGCATGTGCTTAACAGGAAGATTAAAGGTAACTGATAGCTTGTGTCAATCTTTCTATATAACTCTAATTTGGTTAAATCCTAAATTTCCTATAAGCTGTGGTCGATAATTCAACTGCAATTCGCGTATCAAACATGTATATCAAGTATGCAAGGCACGCGAAGCCACAAAATTTCATTTCATGCTGCAATCTCGGAAACATTTCCCATTAAAATATAATTTACTCCTAAAAACGGCTAACAATTTAAAATTATTACGTTCTCCCGTTATAAAGAAAAAATTTTATTTTAACAAATTAATGAAAATTCGTATGGCTCAAATATGATAAACACAAAATGAAAGGAATAAAGAACTAAAAGCAGTGACAGAGTGTTAGTGCCTAAATATTTTATATTTTAATTCGATTATATTAAATTCGATGATACGATTAACCTACAGAAAGACACCGATAACCTTAACCCGATCTACGATAAGATAATCAACTCTGTCTAGTCTCCGTATTTTTGTTTTTCATGACACTTAATTTATTTATGGACTTGAACGCATGTCTCTCCACTGTCAGTCTTTGTTTAGCCTTCGCAACGGAAAGACATTCGATCCTCGTCTTGTTAAGCGATTGCCATTACACGACATGTTTAACTGTAAGTTTAAAACATTTTCTAAACTCTGTAAATACCTTAATTGAAGTAATTATAATGTGATTCAGCGATCTGATGGCGTTCCAAACATCAAAATAGTCTGCTTGAAAAGGGCCAAAACCCATGGCCGAAACGTTGTACGTTTAAGAAATAAATTTGCGGTAGATTGAGTCAGACTAAGAAGAAAAGTCATGTACCATTTTACAAAATTCACAATAGTTATCGAATAATTTATTGAAACATCTGAGCGAATGAGCGCGTGGAAAGCGTTAGGCTTTGATAGGGCTCGGAAAGTATGTCAGATAACTTAATTTTTTTACCAGATCTTCTAGCAACGGTGAGCGAGGGGAGGAGCGACGCGCGACGTAACTTAACACCGGAAAATAAAAACAGCGAGCGATGTGTCCCGTGTCGCCCACCGCTGGCGCTCGCCGCTCGTACTCGCCCCTTGCATGACGTGTGTGAAGTTAGCCCCGCACTTTTTGAATTTTGTATTGCTCTAAATTGTGCTGCAGTGTACTAATTTGTGCCGTAAACCGCAGCTCAACAACACATTTTTCTATTTAAAAAAAAACAAATTTTTGACAGCCCAGCACTTAACAAATTTTGAATTTTTCCAAGCTGTGCTGCATTGTGCTACGTTTGTGGTGCTTTGTGTCGCAAATAAAAAATCGATAGCTCAAACAACAACCGAGAAAAAAATTTCACTAGCCCCGCACTTTTGTCCGATTGAACCCAATTTTTTTTC
This sequence comes from Vollenhovia emeryi, assembly GCF_000949405.1. Lineage (NCBI taxonomy): Eukaryota > Metazoa > Arthropoda > Insecta > Hymenoptera > Formicidae > Vollenhovia > Vollenhovia emeryi. Next base: position 884 of record NW_011966953.1, on the reverse strand, counting down.
CCTAAATTGGCACTAATTTGTGCTGTGTTGTGCCGTTGAAAAAGTTTTGATATCTCATTCCGTTTCGATAAAAGAAATTCACATTATAAATGAAAAAAAACATATAAATCATACTGCTACGCAAATTTAGAACATTTGTAAGTTAGTTGTGCTCTTTTACTACGTTAAATACAAAGTAAAAGCAAGTAACAAAACAAAAATTCTGGTAATCTTCTGCGTAGCTAAAGAAATCGTGAGAAAGGGGTAGGGGGTGAGTTAAAAATTTGATATGAGGTATTGGTCGTATGGGTTGTCCATATGACCGATTCTTCGCGCAACACGTTTTGCGTCTTCCTGTAATAAATAAAAGACGGCTTTGGAGGAAATTCAAATATAATCAAGAAAGTTTTAACATTGAACTATGACACGCTATCGTATTCGTTTAGCCCATTAAGGGTCCCATGGGCAGACCAATAGATATAATATAATAGAAAGATCAATATTGGGATGAGAACATTTCACAAATGTTTCATAAAAAATTAGATTTTTCAATTATTTAAACAAATATTGTTAAAATAATTTGTTTGTTTTAAAATGCGAGTTACGTAAAATCCGATAGCACCATTCGATTCTACAGAAAAAATTACGTAAGTGTTAATAATCGATCTTGATGAAATTTGGTGGTGTACAGGGGTCAAAGCTGTTCAACGTATTGTTGCGCCCGCGTTATTGCGACCCTGGCGAGTAATAATTTTGGAAGGAATGTACCTCTCCGAAACGAAGTTCCAATTTCGAAACTAGTTCTGCAAAATCTAAATCCTCAATATTTTCAACAGATTGAAGAACGGAACGCGCCTTCCCCCTTAAACTCGACGCGAGGGCTACTGTCTTTAAGGTGATGCTGG
>NW_011966952.1:96675-100603 GCF_000949405.1 Vollenhovia emeryi | reverse complement strand
GCTGCCCCCCCCCCCCAAGTAAAGCACCGCGCAGACCACCGCAGGGTTTTAGTGGGTAAGCCAGCGCGCCGAATATTAGCAGGCGCGCACCTCGCTAGATAGAGGGGCAGTCCCACATAACCCGGGCCATTAGTAAACTCCCTTCCCAGAGGGGGGCCCGGGTATCCATAAAGGATTTCCCTACGTAAAAAAAAGGTTCTCTCTCGTAATAAAATAATAATTGTGCACAATTATATTCTGATAAATAAACAGTACGAGATATTTAACACTACAAAAGGGGTGATATCACCTAAAAACTTACCTTTTTAAAAAAAGATAAAAAAAGCACCAAGTATAAGCTCCAACGACCGAATATATTTTGTTACTCTATCTTTTTTGCATCTCTACAAAAATATCTTCACTACAAAACTATCTTCTCTACAAAAGTAATGATATCATCAAATGGCGCCAACTAAACTAAATAATTTCAAACGTGGTGGAGCGATGATTGGAGTGGGGCATGCCCGCGGACGCCCGTTGCCCGCGGTTTAGTCAATTTAATATAAATAAATATTTTATTTTAAATTACAAAAACTTGGCGCTGCTCAACCGAATTTTGATAGCCACCTCTCTCCTTCCACTATTCCTTCGCCCCACTCTTTTACAAGTATGAACCCAAGTGCGTGTGCGTGTACGTGCGTTCGTGCGTGCGCGCGCGCGCGCGCGTTTGTGTGTGTGTGTGTGTGGTGTACGCCTCTCTCTCTTCCTCTCTAGCGTGCTCGCGTTATATACTTTTGCATGTATATTTGTATGCGTATGTGTGTGTATATGTGGTGTGCGCTCTCTTTCTCTCTCTCTCTCTCTCTAGCGTGCGCGCATTATATATTTTCGCATGTATATTTGTATGCGTATATAGGGTTAAGGCACATATTGTTATGTTCGTGTATATTTGTACTTATTTTGCATATTTGTATGCTTATGTGTTTGTGTGTGTGGTGTGCGCCCCTCTTTCTCTCTCTAGCGTGCGCCAGTATATATTTTGGCGTGTATATTTGTATTAAGGCATACTTGTTATGTTCGTGTATATTTGTATGTACATATAGGATATGTAATTTTTGCATGTATATTTGTATGCGTATGTGTTTGTGTGTGGTGTGCGTACAAATTTACAATTCTACACAGTTCTGTATAACTTTATACATTTAGACATTGTTTTAGATGAAACAAATTGTAATGTCAAAAATTGCTTATTTATAATACGCTTATTTATAATATGTACAATTGTATAACGTCAGATAATTATATAAAAATTGTTCATATAAAAACATGTATAAATTTATAAAATTATATAGAACTGTGTAGATTTATGCAGATAGTCAGTATGCTCAAGCAATGTACGGAAAGAAAAAATTCTAGTAATAGATGAGCTAGCTTTTTCCTAGCTCTTTGCTAGGAATATGAATTCCATGTTTAAGGGGGGAAATACATTTACAACCTTCAAAATTTTCAATTTTTTTTTCTTAAAATGTTAGTATAACATCTCGAAAATGTGATGCCAAAGTTTTAAAGTAAAATTCGAAGCCCTTTTGATGTTATAGCCTGTAGACATGACCCGTCTCCGTTCGATGCCGGAGCGCGCCGCAGGTATACCGACGCGCACTCGGAACAGGAATGCGGACCCTTCTTTGTCTCCCTTCCATCTTTATTTTATGTAGGGCAAATGTTTCGTAGATTTTGTGTCCCCACTATTTTTGCTAGAAAAGATCTGGGTTGAGGTCAGTCAAACTGTCTCCAGAATTTGATCTGTACGGAACGTTTTTAGTCAACGGTCACTGTAGCTCCGAAAGTGATAGTGATAGTGAAAGTGAAAGATAGTGAAAGATAGTGAAAGATAGTGAAAGAAAGTGAAGAGATAGAACCGGGAGCCGATAGCTGGTGCAAATGAAAAAAGAGTGAAGCTATTGAAGCAACTGTGGAACTTCTGGAGCACTCTGCGTCACTTCACCCAGATGTGCAGAAGCATAACTTTCCAATTTTTGAACATTTGTCGAAAGAGGACCTACTGCAAAGATGCTTGGGCGGCCACACACAAAATGCAAACGAAAGTTTTAATTCAACGATTTGGCGATTCGCTCCCAAGCATCTGTATTCTGGGCTGAAAATAATCGAAATCTCAGCATTTATAGCAGCAGGATTGTTTAATGAAGGATATTCTTCAATTTTAAAAAATATGAGTGGCTTAGATATTATTATTGGAAGGCAGAGCAAAACTTTCGCTGACGACATCAACGAGAAGCGGGTTATTCGGCAGGAGCGGTGCAGCTCTTTAACTAAAGAAGCTCGGCAAGCAGCCCGAGAACAAGCTATGCTGGCAAATCAGCTCTATGAGGAGACTGAAGGGCTACTATATGGACCTGGAATCGCTGACTAGCTGGTAAATCTTTGAAATCATTGAGTTTTCATTTCTCAAAACTTTAAACGCGTTTTTCTCGAAACTACATTTTAAAAACTTGCTGGAAATGTAGCTCAAAAACTATTTAACAGATTCTCCTGAAATTTGGCTTAAAATATAAATAATAACATCTGCTTCTGTGTGAACCTAAATGTTAATACACAATCATAACAAAAAAGTACTTTTTTCTTGCAAAATACGACGAAAATGTTGCGAAAAAAATGGATTTTTTTTGTTAAGCGTATATTTCTTCCATTTTTAATTTTTCTTCACTGGAGTTAGGTTCACTTAGAAGGTATAACCTTTAATAAAAAAAATTTGGTTTAAATGTTTCAGATAAATACATCAGACTCCAGAAGTCTCACAGATTGGCAACTCGCGTGCCGACGTCTTCGGAAGACAATACAATATCTCCGCCATTTTTTATAATAATATTATGTAAAATAAAAAATATATTAAAACAGCTTAAAGTATAAGTAAATAGTACATATATTTTTTAAAATGTCATATAATTTATTCTCCTAACAAAAATTCCCCAAAAATGGATCATTTTCGGCCGTCTAAATGTATTTCCCCCCTTAAGTTATTCAAGTACAGTTGTGGTCAGAAAGCTACTCCGACATTTTATGTCATGCGAGAGATTATACTTTTTCTCACGGATACGTGCGATGACGCATTATTAGAGTAAAGGAATGATGATCTGTACGAATATCTACGCAATAATACAAGTATTCCGAAAACTTGTTGTAAAACTTTGGATAACCTTCCCGACCATGATCGTATAGCTAGCATAATGTTACATATTATTGCATTTAAGTACACAGCTGAAGAGAGAACACATCGAACGGACATACTGTTAATAAAGAGTTAGCATACATTGCTTTAAATTTTTTAACAGATATAAATATGCTATATCGTTTGGATCATGCAAGTGTTTCATTTCCTACATCAAAGCTTTGCTAGCAAACAACAGCACAATAGACGACATAGATGCATAGGAAGATGCTAACCTTTTTGTTATATTTCACGAGACATGGTAGTTATAATTACCTATTAAAATTCGGTTGAGCAGCGCTAAGTTTTTGTAATTTAAAATAAAATATTTATTTGTATTAAATTGACTAAACCGCGGGCAACGGGCGTCCGCGGGCATGCCCCACTCCAATCATCGCTCCACCACGTTTAAAACTATTTAGTTTAGTTGGTGCCATTTGATGATATCATTACTTTTGTAGAGAAGATAGTTGGTTATACACGACGTTAAAACAAGGTACAGAGCAATTATGCTAAGTCATTATATGTAAAATTGGGAAAAGATGAAATAAAACCCATCTTGTCGGTGTGTTCGAAAGTACGCATGTAGGCTAATCAGTGACATGGTCAGAGTGTCCTCCAGTTGTAGGGTGTACATTTTTCAGATACTTCATTAGGTATCAGAAGAATATCTATATGATAAATTTTAAAACCTTAAGGTAAGAATAAATAGGTAAAGCAATA
>NW_011966952.1:87486-94080 GCF_000949405.1 Vollenhovia emeryi | reverse complement strand
GGGTAAGTGATGAAATGTAAATAGAACTGATATGTAAAAGAGATTGTTAGAAAGGTAAAATTAAAATTGTATAAAACACTTACAAATGGAAGAGAGACGATCGAAGCATGTCAGTGTCAAGTAACGGGTCGAACGATTGTGTACAAATGTGTATGAGGTAATGATACATATAGCATGGCATGATTGGGTGAGAAAAATATTTGTTTGCCAATGAAAAGACGTTAAATAGTGAATTATTAGTTGTTAAGTTTTTCCAGTAGCGGGATATATGTTTCGCCGAGCAGTAGCGTGTCTGTTTGGAGGTTGATGCCGTTTTTCTGTTCGCTAATGTGTAGCATCTCCGATATTAAACGTCTAGTATAGAACGGTTCTTGATCTAATATTTTGACATTATCAAAATCAAATGCATGATTGTTCTGTATAATGTGCTCATGTACTATACAGATGGATTGTTGAGGTTGATTTTTCTATGTTCTTTCATGCGCGTTGATAATTGTCTGCCTGTCTGACCTGTATAAGTTGCATTGCAATTCAGGCATTTGATCTGATAGACAACATCAGATTTGGATGCGTAAGAAACCACATCTTTGTGTACCTTAATCAAATTGTTCATCTTATTGAAACCATAGAAGCTGATCGTTTTATCTATGTTTAAGGTTAACGGTTTGAATCTATTAGATATATCAGGCACATATGGGATGGACAAGAACGACTTTTCATTAGAATTGCTAGTCTGAGTGATGTCATTATGGTTGTTGGAGTATGTGTCAATGAGATAATTAATTCTAGAAGTCAAAGTTTTGAAAATGAAGTCTATGGGGTATCCATTAGAAAGTAACAGTAAAATTGCTATGTTCAGATTGTCTGTATGGAACGAAGGGTGGGAAAGTTTAAATACTCCATCGATTAAAGAGATTGCAACCGCTCTTTTTTGGGAGATTGGGTGGTTAGAGAAAAAATTGAGGTATCTACCAGAAAAGGTAGGTTTGTGAAACCAGTTGGATATTAGTTTGTCATTTTTTAAAATCAAGGTGTCTAGAAAATTAATTTGGTTGTCAGTGGATTTTTCTAACGTAAACTGTTAGTATGGTGTATCGAATTAAAACTGTTTAATAGATCTGTGAAAAATTCTTGAGGAGCTGCCATTACAATGTCGTCAACATATCATACTACTATATAAGTACCTGGTGTCTGCCTGTCTGTCTGTCTGTCTGTCTGACCGCGAACTCCTCCTACATTTGTGGACCGATCTTCTTGCAACTGGTCTCAAAATTTTCCAAATTTTTCTGGGATTGTGACGATGGGGTTTTTTTTCAAGTTTTGCTCACCCACGCACCCACCCACGCATTCACACTGTTTGTTTGTTTCACCGGGAACTTCTCCTGCATGTGTGGACCGATCTTCTTGCAACCGGTCTTAAAATTTTCCAAATTTTTCGGGGGAGGCTGCTATGGGGGTTTTTAAAGTTTTACCCACCTACGCACCCACCCACGCATTCACATTGTTTATTTGTTTGACTATGAACCCCTTTTACATTTGTGGACCGATCTTCTTGCAACCGGTCTTGAAATTTTCCAAATTTTTCGGGAAAGACTGCTAAGAGGGTTTTTTGAAGTTTTGCCCACCCACGCACCCACCCACGCACCCACCCACGCATTCAGTCTTTTTGTTTGTTTGACCGCGAACTCCTCCTGCATTTGTGGACCGATCTTCTTGCAACCGGTCATGAAATTTTCCAAATTTTTCGGGAAAGACTGCTAAGAGGGTTTTTTAATTTTTGCCCACGAACGCACCCACCTACGCATTCAAACTGTTCGTTTGTCCGCGAGTTAATCAGTCATTTGTGGACCGATCTTCTTGCAATCGGCCTCTAAATTTTCCAAACGGAGATGGCTGCTATGTGGGGTTTTGAAAGTTTTGCCCACCAACGCATCCACCCACGCATTCACACTGTCTGTCTGTCTGTCTGACCGCGAGTTACTTAGTCATTTGTGGACCGATCTTCTTGCAACCACGGAAAAATTAGAAAAATTTTCAGACTGGTTGCGAGAAAACCGAATAATTTTTTGTACAAAAATCTAAAACTACGGTTCTTTAAAATTACAAACGGTTTAATTTAAAGAACAAATCAATCAAATCCTTAGAAAATACATAGGAAATCGATATTTGATTGTGTGAATTTTGCGAAGCTGGCCGAGCGCTGCTCATCTCACAAAATATTATATAAGTTGCTGTTTTCATATATTAAATGAAAAGAGGGGAGTGCGCCGGAGAGAGTATTTCATCCAATTAATAAAAAAAAGAAAGATAAATAGAAAATCAAGAAATTGAAGAAATTTTGACTTAAAATGCAAAAAAAGAAAAGAAAAAGGATATACTACAGCGCGAAGCGCGAGCTTAAAAGCTATATACAATGAATAATGAGAGTGGATTAAGCCTATTGGGGAAACCACTTTAAAAAAAACGCGCCAAGCTATCTACCACAAGGTGGTGTGGAAATAATAGCTTAGAGAAGAAAAAAAGACAAAATACCCAAAAAAATAAAAAATTTCAAAATCAGTTTCGAGGTCTCCATGTACAGGGAGATTATGGTCCGATTTTTGTGAAATCGGTATAAAATGTTGCAAATTTTTCGGAGAAGAATTTCCCGACTGAGTTTTTAAAATCTGTGACACCCTCTGGAATGCCAGTTCATCGACTCAAAATAAAAATAAGTGCTACAATTATTCTATTAAGGAATTTTAATACCAAGAAAGGACTATGCAATGGCAAAGGATCCATTGTTATTGATCTAAAGTCTAATCTGATTCATGCATTTACTAGCTTTTGAGCCCGCGCGAAGCGCGGGCTCAAAAGCTAGTCTAAAATAGAAGAGAGTGTGAAATTTCAAATTTTTTAAGGCTGTCTTCTCGAGATCTTGTAATGCTATCTCGGCAATAATGGGGAATAACGGTGAACCCATGGGACATCCAAATGTTTGTTTGAATATGATGTTGTTAAAAGTAAAATATGTTGAATCTAAGATGAATTTCAGGGCGTTAATAAATTCTGTATATGGTAGTTTAGTTTTTTGTGATATGAGGTTCCATCTATTGTTAATGCCTATTTCAACCAAATCTATAGGAACGTTAGTAAACAACGAAACAACATCAAGAGATAGTAAGGAGAAGCCAGTGGGAATCTGTTTATTATACATATAATTTATGTACTAATGTAAAACTGTCCTTAACATTGTATTCATTATTTGGCAGGCTGTGGAGAAGTATATTGTGCAAATAGTGCGATAAGTTATACAAAGGAGTGTTTATAGAAGAAACTATAATACGTAGTGGGACATTAGGCTTGTGGATCTTTGGTAGACCGTAGGCTCTAGGAAGTATGCCATCACTCGCATGCATATTCAAATATTGTTGGCGTGTGATGAATCCGCTTTTTAGCCATCTGTTTAGGATTTGATTCATGGAACTGATGGTTTTTTTGATAGGGTTTCTTTGAATTGTCATGTATGTGTCTCTGTCATTTAGTAGTGTTTGCATTTTGGTATTATAATCGTCTAAGTACATAGCTACTGTTGTATTGCCTTTGTCTGCTCGTGTTAAAATTGTCAGGGTTATTTTTTAAAAATCTTTTCGTTAAATTGAATGTTTTAAGAAGGTTTTTATCAATCTTATTAATAGAAGGGGTTCAACTGTGCCATTTGGATAATATGTTTGAGGTATGGTTGCGGATGATCAATTTTGAATTGTGATTCAAATTAGAGGTGGTAGATTCAATTCTTTTGATGAATTCAAAATAGATTCGTTTGTCCTTATTGGTAACAAGAAAGCTAAAATTATTGCCTAATTGGATAAGACCTTGTACGTCCCTGGGAAAATTAATGTTTGTAAGATTTAAAAACCTTGTTTTGGATATTTAAGGGAGATGTAATTTCTTTGTTAGCAAATTGGAGTGGATCTATGGAGATTGTACCATATGTACAGTGTGATGTTGGGTGTAGTTGATTTTTAGAAAATTTGATTGGATTAGGAGTATTGTGTATGGTGTGAGCAGAAGATCTCAATAATTTGTGGTTATTAGGAGAGGTGTCGGAATTGTCTTGCCAGAAATAAGAGATCGGACTTATGTTATTGATAGTGTTGATTTTTTGGTTAAGGCGTAAATGATGGAATTTCTTACCTTTAATTTGTTTTTTAATTGGAGCCTATTATTTATATCTATCATTTATTTATATTATATTTTATTAAATCAACAATGAAAAACTGTTCTACATCACCTCCCGCTTAAATCATTCGCTCGTATTGCGCTGAATGTAGTTATTATACGTGTTAGAAAATTTGGCGGAGAAGAAAATAAAATTAATTTACAACATCAATGATTTTTATTGACCGTATCTGGCAATTAAAATTCTTATTGCGAAAAATATTACCCCAACCAGGATTCGAACCTGGGACCTCCCTCAATCCGTGCGGGCGTCTTAACCAGCTCGACCACTGGGGCTGTAGGTAATATTGTTCGCAATAACATATATTAGTTAAGATGTTGTTTACGCGTTGTTCGCGAATCTCGCGAGGAGAGTTCGCTGGTGACCGCTGCGGATGGAAGCAGGGTGAGAGGGCTTTGCGGTGTGTTCTGTCAGCGTGAGCGGGTTAAGGTCCACACTGCGTTTACGCTTCACAATAGTTTATTGTCCTTCATAATCTCTCACATGTACAGTTCACAATTTCTGATACACAGTGTACGCAATTATTCTCGAACGCAATGTTCTGCGACTACGCCTGGGAGCCCGTGCGCCCTGAGTCGAATCTCGAACGCAATGTTCTGCGACTACGCCTGGGAGCCCGTGTGCCCTGAGTCGAGTCTCGAACGCAATGTTCTGCGACTACGCCTGGGAGCCCGTGTGCCCTGAGTCGCTAGTCACCAACTGCGCCTGGGGGTGTGTACACCCTGAGTCGGTTATCGGCGAACACGCCACGCACGTCGACAACGCCTGAGAGTACGTCTACTCTGAGTCGCTTCACCACACGAAGTCTATGTCTCACTGGCTCGGATCGATGCGCGCAGACTGATTTCGACAAAGCTCGGATTTCGAATGAACCGTCGTCCCATGGACGAGGTCCCTTTTATACTCGTCAATCCTTGTTTTCCTAATTTTCATTGGTCGGATCCGAATCAAACAGTCCGCCGACCTCGGTCGCGACGGATGTTACCGTTTTCCGTGATTCCGCTGAAACAAAGCGTCGCGCCGCCCAGACCGCGCCGTCGACATCGATGTCGCCGCTAGACGACTCTACTCGTATGAATCATGCTGCCGCGCGACTGAAGCCGCCGTGGATCCATTGTGCCGCCGCGCGACTGAAGTCGCCGCGACTCTACTGACGGCCCTAACGGACCCCCCTCGACAATTACCGCGGTTTCCCTCAAAGTATCGATTGATCTTTGAAGCGATCCGACCAGTCTACCTGCGTGGTGAAGTGTACGTGATCGTGTTCGTTTTTTATTGTCATGTTTGACTATCGTGCACGATGATGTACGCAACACGGTGAGAGGCTCAGGGAACGAATGCACGCGTGCGAGGGTAGAAATCACGTGATCGTAACTCAGATAGTTAGAGTAAAATACCATGTCAGCGTTTAATAAATGTAATAGCTTACAGTTTGGTAGTCTATGAGATACCGGTGGATGAAAAGTCTTAATGCACTTGCACGATTCGATATTATTGATCGAGAGTCGGCCTCGTGAATGTCGATGCCCATGAGCCGTGGCCACGCTACGCCGGCGTGCGATGCGTGGAGAGCTTGAGCTGCCGTTGATGCTGTATCTGAATGTCCTGGATGCTTTGCACTGCTGAGAGTTCACTGCGTGTCCGCACTGATTCTACTCTTCGATGAGAAAATGAGGAGGTCCACAAAAGAGCACTTGATAACTATCCGCACTTCAAGACGCGTGTACTACGTACGGTCGCTGTGAGACAAAGAGCGCCGGAAACGTACGTGAAGTCGCGCGGTCGCCTCGCGTCGCGATCGGGCATGCGCGAGCAGCGCTCATGCGGCGCTGCACGATCTGACCCGGCTGATGCTGCCATCACGCCGGGGATGAAATACACGAGATTCAAATTAATCTCGAACACGCGTCTATTTCGACTTTTCGGAACAGTGCGTCGATACGGGTTGTCGACCATACACTGAACTGTCGAAACGCGATTTTTTAAAAAAGACGCCCGCACGGATTGAGGGAGGTCCCAGGTTCGAATCCTGGTTGGGGTAATATTTTTCGCAATAAGAATTTTAATTGCCAGATACGGTCAATAAAAATCATTGATGTTGTTAATTACTGCTGGCGACTTTTAAGAGTATTCTTAAAATTAATTTAGATGGAAATTTATAAACAAAATAAAAATAATCTTGGCTTTCAAGTTTTCGCGGCTGCTATCTTCTTCAGTCGTAATGGCTTCCGGATGGTTGCCGCGTCCGTTTGCAGTGTGGTGCCGACGTTTCGCAGGCGTTGCAGTCTGCATCATCAGGGCTGGGAGACTCTGATACTGAGCTCCCTTGCGTTGCAGTAGTCCTTATATACCTGTGTTCCCTTTCGGGGGGT
>NW_011966952.1:75051-81373 GCF_000949405.1 Vollenhovia emeryi | reverse complement strand
ACGCACGCACGCACGCACGCACGCACGCACGCACGCACGCACGCACGCACGCACGCACGCACGCACGCACGCACGCACGCACGCACGCACGCACGCACGCACGCACGCACGCACGCACGCACGCACGCACGCACGCACGCACGCACGCACGCACGCACGCACGCACGCACGCACGCACGCACGCACGCACGCACGCACGCACGCACGCACGCACGCACGCACGCACGCACGCACGCACGCACGCACGCACGCACGCACGCACTTATTTTAATTTAAATATATAACAGAAATAATTCTGTTTTTCTCGACAAACTGGCAATAATACAAACAAACGTTCAAGACGTTTCGACCCTTGGTTTGGGTCCTTATCTTAAAATCCTCTTGACCGCCCGAGCTAGTCAGTACCTGTGTAATAGTTGCAGAGAATAAAGACTTTATTATATAGAAGTAATTGCGTCCATTTTATAGTGTGTAATAACTAGAACACCTATAATTGGTGACCCCCACAATTAAGTGGACTCCGCTGTTTCTTTTCTCCTTCTATCGCAAGATTAGCGCGCGGACAGGCCCGTTCGAGTATGCCGTTCGAACATTCACCGCCACGAGACGGCTTGAAGCCCGACGAGACAGATGAGGATTTACAACTCGAGGCAAGCGGTCAAGGAACGGCAGCATTAGGAGGTTCGCACGCAGGGCATACACAAGCAGCAGTAACCCATCCGTTAATAGACGAGGCATGGGTCAGCGCAACGCACAAAGTAAGGTTACCGCAACCATTTTGGCGCGAAATGCCTACGCAGTGGTTCAATGTAGTAGAAGCCACTTTTGCATTGAACCGCATCACAAGCGACGAGACTAAGTTCCGACATATCTTAAGTAATCTAGATCGGACCACCATTCCATTCGTCACTGATTTAATTACTGACCCCCCAAGCCAGAACAAATACGACGCGATCAAGACGAGAATTATTAACGCCTTCGGTGAATCTAAAGAAACGAAACTGCGAAAACTATTACGCGGCCATGAATTAGGCGAGAGCAAACCCTCGCACCTTCTACAGCGTTTGCGAAACTTAGCAGGTAAAGACTGCACCGACATTATGATCCGCAGCTTATTTCTAGAACAGTTGCCGGAAAATGCGCGCAGCATCCTAGCCATTTCATCCGAGGGCGACCTGGACACACTAGCGCTACAAGCAGACCGGATTATAGAAACCATTAAGCCACAGCTAGCACTGATCCGAGCCGATAGCCAACAACCAGCCACGAGTCAAACGACGCCCGGAATACAAGCGGAAATCAACGAGATACGAAAAATGGTGGAAAAACTCTCCGCCGAGTTCAAACACAAGAGGCCCCGAAGCAATACCAGACCTACATACCACAACAGGTCCAGATCCAAAAGCCGAGACAAAACCGCGGGTACCCAAGATTCTAACGTGCTTTGCTACTATCACTCGCGATTTGGTGACAAAGCACGACGCTGCCAAGAACCGTGCATTCACTACAAAGAAGCAAAAACTTTGGAAAACTAGAAAGACCGGGACAAGAGGAGACGGCTGTCAACGGTCTCACTAAACACCTTCGTCTCCTAATTGCAGACAGGAAGACGGGAACCACCTTTTTAGCCGATACGGGATCAGATATATCCGTTCTACCTAGGAGCTTTAAAAAACACTGCAATAACGAGACTAACCTATCACTTTTTGCAGCTAATGGATCAAGAATCAAGTCATACGGAAACCTGGAACTAGAACTCAACTTGGGTTTAAGACGTGCCTTTAAATGGAACTTCGTAATCGCGGACGTTTCAACACCGATCCTAGGAGCGGATTTCTTTTACCACTTCAACCTACTCGTGGACTTAAGGAACAGAAAGCTCATTGATGGAATCACACAACTGAAAACCGAAGGAAAAGTTACGAGCAAACAGACACAATCAGTATACATACTGAAACACCAACACACCACACATTCGCAAATATTGGCCGAGTTCAGCGATATTACCATACCCTCATCCAAGAAGGTAAAGATACACACAGTTGAACACTACATTTTAACAGAAGGACCACCACTCACAGATCGTGCGAGACGTTTAACTCCCGAGAAGTTGAGGTTCGCCAAAAGGGAAATCGACAGCTGGATCAAAGCAGGAATTTGCCAGCCAGGAAGCGGCCAATGGGCAAGTGCAATTCATTTGGTTCCCAAAAAGGACGGCAAATGGCGAATTTGCGGCGACTACCGACGCCTAAACAAAGTAACCGTACCAGATAAGTATCCTATACCGCATTTACAGGACTTTGCTCATAAATTGCACGGCTGTACGGTGTTTAGTACAATTGACTTAACACGTGCATGTCACCAGATTCCAATGGCGACACACGATAAAACAAAGACAGCTCTAATCACTCCTTTTGGATTGTTCGAGTTTAATGTCATGCTATTTGGTTTAAAAACGCTGCACAAACTTTCCAACGCTTTATGGATACAGCACTTCGAGGACTGGAATTTTATTTCTGCTACATAGATGATATCCTCATAGCATCTAAAACGGAATCAGAGCACAAGGAACACTGAGGCAGGTTTTACAACGATTAAAAGAGTACGGACTCAGCATCAACGCCGAGAAATGCAACCTAGGCCAACAGGAAGTCAAGTACCTCGGATGTTCAATTACCAAAGACGGTACCAAACCGATACAAACCAAAGTCGAGGCAATATTACGTATCAACAAACCAAAGACAATCGAAGAACTACGAAGAGTGCTGGGCATGATAAACTTTTACAGACGATTTATACCAGCGGCAGCACGAACACAGGCACCACTCCACATCCTCACACACGGAGCAACAAAAAAGGATAAACGCTCACCAAACTGGAACCAAGAAACCGAACAAGCTTTCGAAGACTGCAAGAGGCAATTGGCAGAAGCTACGTTATTAGCGCATCCAGCGGAAGACGTTCCATTAATACTAAGTACGGACGCATCGGATATCGCAATCGGAGCGGTTTTAGAGCAGCGCATCAATGGACAACGCCAACCATTGGGTTTTTTTTCAAAGAAATTAACCCAAGCACAGACCAAATATAGTGCATATGATCGAGAGTTACTCGCAACTTATGAAGGCATAAAATTTTTTAGATATATGGTCGAGTGACGTGAATTAACAATACGTACCGATCATAAACCACTCACATACGCACTGACGCAGAAACCAGACAAAGCTTCACCACGACAGATACGACAGCTTGGTTTCATAAGCCAGTTCGTCAACCACATGAACATATCGCCGGGAAGAACAACATAATAGCCGACACCCTCTCCAGGATCGAAGCAATAGACATGCCGGTGATCGTCAGTACACAGGAAATAGCAAGAGAGCAGCAACGACGCGGAACTGCAAAACCTACTGCAAGGACACTCCGCACTCACGCTCCGAAAACTGCGCCTAGACAACTCTGAAACCACAATTTATTGCGATGTCACTAACCAAATAAGAATTTATATTCCAGCCTCATTACGCAGACAGGTAGTCGATACAGTCCACGACATCACACCCAGGGATCAAGGCAACGCGCAAAACCATAGCTCAACGATTCGTTTGGCCTAGCATGAACAAAGATGTGGCGAACTGGGTAAAGACGTGTCTACCTTGTCAACGCGCAAAAATCCAACGCCACAATCAACGCATACCAGAACACATTGGAATTCCAGATGAACGTTTCCACCAGGTGCACCTCGACATCGTTGGCCCGCTGCCGACTGCTGAAGGTAACAAATACTGCCTAACAATGATAGACAGGTAAACAAGATGGCCAGAAGCAACACCAATAGCCGATATATCTGCGGACACCATAGCGACAGTTTTCTTTACCACTTGGGTCGCCCGATTTGGAGCACCAGCCATAATTACAACGGACAGAGGAAGCCAGTTTGAATCACTCATATTCGAAGCGCTGACCAAACTCATCGGAAGCAGACGATTCCGCACGACAGCTTATCACCCGCAAGCTAATGGCATGATCGAAAGATGGCATCGTTCGCTTAAAACAGCCATAAAGTGCCACGAAACACAAAATTGGGTGGGAGCACTTCCAGTCGTTTTACTTGGCCTGAGATCCAGCTACAAAGAAGATATTAAAGCATCCGCAGCAGAGTTGGTATACGGTACCACGTTGAAGTTGCCCGGTGAATACTTCGCTGCAGAGGAACCAACGGGATGTCCACAAATGTTTACCGAAAAATTTCGGGAATACATGAGAGCAACCAGGGCAAAACCCACAGCACATCACATCAAGAAGAAGCCATTTATCCACAAAGAACTGGAATCCAGCACACACGTATTTGTACGGGTGGATAGACGAAAGGGCCCATTGGAACAGCCATACGAAGGACCATTCCCAGTTATAACTAAACTTAACGATTCTCTTTTTAAGATCAACTACAAGGGACAGCCAACCACCATCAACATCGACAGGTTGAAGCCGGCATTTATTGAGGCTACAGACCCGCAGGAAGACCAACCGGAACCCGGACAATCCAGCGCAGGTATAGAGGCATCCTACGCTCCAAAGAAAACCAAAGTTGTCAGATTCGTGACATAGTCACTCGGAGGGGAGTATTGTGGCGGCATCAACTGGACCGAATCAACAGCGCCACCTACAACCAGAACCGATGGGTTTCAGAACGCATCCAACATCATCGTCCCGCCAAAAAGAGACTACTACTTCATTTGTCTCTTGACTACCGCCCGAGCTAGTCAGTACCTGTGTAATAGTTGCAGAGAATAAAGACTTTATTATATAGAAGTAATTGCGTCCATTTTATAGTGTGTAATAACTAGAACACCTATAGGCGTGTCCGGTCACAATCTTGTGTTCGGCTAGGGCTGATTGTGAGAAGTGGCCGTATTTGGTACATCGCTGGTGTTCTTTGATCCGTGTACTGATCTTCCTCCCGGTTTCTCCTATGTACACTTTTCCGCAAGCGCATGGGATTTTGTAGACCCCTGGGGCTGCCAAATGGGATCTCCGATCCTTGGAATTGGGGAGCATTTGAGAGAGTTTGTTATGTGGTTGAATATCACTCTTATGTTATGCTTGCTCAAGACTCTGCCGATGCGGTCGTTTGTACCCGTTTGTACCACCGCCAGTTTCGTTTGTACCTTCAAGGGGGTGATTGTACTGAAATTTCAAAATAGGGGTAGGAACCAACTTCGCCATTTTTGGAGATATTCGAATTCTGAAAACGGGTACTGTTTCGTAGTCGTTTGTACCCGTTCGTACCACCGCCAGTTTCGGTTTACCCTCAAGGGGGTGATTGTACTGAAATTTCAAAATAGGGGTAGGAACCAACTTCGCCATTTTCTAAGATATTCGAATTCTGAAAAGGGATACTGTTTCGTAGTCATTTGTACCCGTTTGTACCACCGTCAGTTTTGTTTGTACCCTCAAGGGGGTGATTGAACCGAATTTTCAAAATAAGTGTAGGAGCCAACTTCGTCATTTTTGAAGATATTTTAAATTCACAAGCGAGTGCTTTTTAGTAATTGTTTGTACTCGTTTGTGCCTTTTTGTATTTCGATTATACCTCAAAGTGCTAGAAAATACATTTTTAATTTTTGCAATAACGCTGTAACGGTAAATGTACTATTTTTTTAAGTCGCAAAATAGCCCACTGGGTTATAGTTTGTTCAAACTTACCAGAAATCATCATTCATTTTTAAAATTTATTAAAATGTGTTGAGCCACGTTTTCGTTTTCAGTGAATTATATACTAATCGTATTTGTAAAATTTTGTATTCATTTCATTAAAAATGTCATGATATAGAATTTTTATATAAAAAAATATTACAATGTTAACTTGTCTTCTGGTCTAAAAAAATATTTTTGCTTAGTTAATAGTTTGAAATACGGAAGGCATAGCCACTATTAATTATTGTAACATTATATTATATTACTAATTTTATGTCGCCTCAACGTTTGTAAAAAACGTAGAATAATAATAATTACTAGCATTATACAGGGTGAGTCACAACATTTGTGCCAGAGCTCGTGAGAAGGTAGAACGGATCGAGATGAAATTTAGTCCTGAACCATTTGCAATTTTCGCAATAGTTAACGAGTAATTAATTATCAAAAATCGTCGTCTTTGCCCTGCCCACTGTCCAATTCGAGCGCGTGGCGAGATGTGATCGCACGGCGATCGATATTGCCAGGCGAGGGGTGGGGACGCGAGACGCGGGAGCGGCGACGTAAGCTCGCCGGCAACGGCGCGCTGTCCCCCCCCCCTCGCCTGGCAATATCGATCGCCGGGCGGTCA
>NW_011966952.1:68321-72752 GCF_000949405.1 Vollenhovia emeryi | reverse complement strand
AAGAGGGGAGGGGACGTACCCGCGGCTTGCGGGCAGCCCCTCCCCTGCCCGTCAGGGCGGTGGTGTGGGCGGCGGAGTAGGAGGTGGAGTGGGAGCGGGAGCACGGGCGAGTAACATTCTTGCCCGGCTCCGCGTCGTGGGAGGGGAGGCCGGGGAAGTACGCGTCTCCCCGTCGGCTCCCCCTCCGTCTGACCCAGCTCCCACCCCATCCCCGCGGCCGGTCGGGCAGGCCGGGCCCGGGGAAGTCTTCCCCGAGCCCAGCGCCGCCGCCGCTGCCGCTGTGGCGGGCGGGGAAGGGGTATCTGGCCCCTCCTCTCCCGCTCCGCCGCCTCCTTCTGCGAGATGACTTTCTCGCAGAAGGAGGCAAACGCATGCCAGGACCCTTCCTCTTCCAATATTGCGGTGATCACCGCTGGAAGGGAGAGGTCCTGCCCTATCACGCGGACGAGCGCCTCCCGCT
Source organism: Vollenhovia emeryi (assembly GCF_000949405.1). Taxonomy (NCBI): domain Eukaryota; kingdom Metazoa; phylum Arthropoda; class Insecta; order Hymenoptera; family Formicidae; genus Vollenhovia; species Vollenhovia emeryi. Next base: position 72,292 of record NW_011966952.1, on the reverse strand, counting down.
CACTCGCCCAACGTGTGTTGGGCGGTGTCGTCCGCCGCGCTACAATGGTGGCAGCGGGAGTCTTGCTCCTTTCCGATCCGACTCAGGAAATGTCCGAAGCAGCCATGCCCCGTCATCACCTGGGTCATCCGGAAAGACAGCCCACCCCATCCCCTGTCGACCCACTGGTCAAGGAGGGGCCTAAGCTTAAAGACTTACATGTCTTAAACGATAAAGGTCGACCGTTAAATTTATCGCATTCCGTTTGGGAAGAAGCATGCGTTAAATTAGACAATACAATGTGTAAAAAATACATATACTTGTATGTGTCGCAAAACAGACACAATTTATTAAATAAATTGCTTGATTATCACGGTATTACGATTTATGACATTTCTTCATTATGTAACGATAGTAACGAATCTAATTGGTCTAGGGAATCGTCCAGTAACATTTTCCCATCCTTGCGGACTACTATTCATTTATCACATGAAACGTGGATAAAAATAGCACCAGTAGATGTTATATATAAAAATCGTTCTTACAAAGTTTTAAATAAGGGCTGGGCAGACGTAATCGCTGCAGAATTATGGAACGCCTTAAAACTTCCCTGTTGTTTTTCATTCAAAAATGCAAAAATCAATGAAAATATTGGTGAAATATTCCTTAAATTATGGGGAAAGTGTTCCGAATGCGGATCGATTATTAATGCATACAGTACTAATAAACCAACAACAAATGGTTTTGATATTTATATATCGACTAGTGATACTACGAACGTGAAACATGTAAAGAAACGGCAATTACGCGGTATTCATAGAGCAAACGTTGTAAAAGAATTACAGGCATCATCAGTATATGCATGGAGAAGAGAGAAAGCAAATAAAATAATGACATTTGGAGACGTAGAACCGGCGCATCTTTATAATGAAAATGTCTTGCGTAAAGCTAAACAGTTAGAAAATGATCGAGCGTTAGGATTAAGTAATATCTCCGATCCTATTCTATCTATTGCTGAATTAAAGTATAACGCCGAATTTGTCGGTTTTATAAGAGATATAGGCATAGATAGACTTTTCATTATGTACTGGAGCAATGAACAGGTATTTTTATACAAGAAATTTAATAAGCAACAAAATAAAACAGGTACTTTATGTATAGATGCTACTGGTTCATTAATAAAACGCATTAAAAGGCCAGATGGTTCCTCACATACAATTTTTTTATATCAAATTGTAGCTCCTTTTCATGGTAAAATACTACCACTGTGTCAAATGATTTCTGAGAAACATGACACTAATATGTTAGCCTTCTGGCTACGAGAATGGTTGCGAACACCTATACCTTGTCCTTCTGAGATCGTCACGGACTATTCTCTCGCATTATTAAATGCAATTAGTCTTGCTTTCAATGACGTCAATTTAAATACATATGTCGATCAATGCATGACATTTTTAGAAGCTTCTGACTGCGTACAGAAACCAAAATGTATCATACGCATTGACATCGCACATTTAATGAAATTAGTATGTCGATGGAAGTGTTTTCAGAATAAACATATGCGCATTAAGGATTTTTATGTACGCTGCGTAGGCCTTTTAACAAAATGTACAGATATTGATCAGTTTCGACAAATTTGTCATGACCTTTTCATCACAAGTGTTTCCGATACCGAAAGTATAATTACTAAGGACAAAAATAATTGTTTTAATGCACAACAGAGATTAATTCATTTAATTAAGGGTGACGAAACTTTACACGACACTGATCGTGAAACGAATCTTTCTGATCTTTCCGATAATAAATTAATGAATGAACTAGATGATGATGAATACGGTACAAAAATAATGAACTTTTTGCAGTGTATTCAATCGAAGAGTAAAACTAGTAGCACTGAAGAAGAAAGACCAAATCCGTCTTGGTGCCCTCAATTTGCTAGCAATTTACTTAAAATTGTCAAACATTTTCCGTTATGGACAGGAGTAATGTCGGCACAAACAGCATCTTCTGCCTGTAGCGAAGAATACTTTAGAGAATTAAAACAATTAGTTTTTAAAACTAAATGCATACGTGTTGACAAATTTTTGGTTACGCACATTAGAACACTCACAGGTGCTATAAAAATGTTATACGCTGCTGACTCACATATCGAATCTAATAATGCTGAAACATCTAATCATCAAATCGATTTAAATAAATTTAATTTTCCTGTTTCACCTACTATCACAACTGACAATGACGATTGCAATGCTATATACTTCAGCGGTAAGTTTGAACAATTCAGAAATATCTTTTATCGGTCAGGAGATTGTAACAACAGCTGACATTTCGCCTAATATAAAAGATATTGACATAGAGGATATATCTGATACAAACAACGTAACCATGAAAGATGAGAGAGACACGAGTCATACTTATTTAAATGAAAAAGAAAATTGGAAAGGCAAAACCAAAAGTCCTAAACATCGTGGCAAGTATTTAACCATTTGTCCAGACATTGAAAGTATTCATGCCAAACCAAAATTTTCAAGGACAATACCATTATTAAAAAATGGTAATATTCTAGGTCCCGTAATACTCGAAAAGAAACCCATTTCATTAATAAACACATGTCCATTCGATGCCATTGCACAGACATTATTGGCTGCGTATTACGACTGGGCGAGTTTCCACGATTATTTAGAGCAAACGGAAAACGATATATTCCATTTTATAAAAGAATTAGCGACATCTGGACCGTCCATAAAAATATATAAAGAGAGAGCATTAATATTAAATAAATTTATCACGCCTCTACGTGGAACAATGAATTGCAGATTCAACATCTCAGCACTCGTTGGCAATCACTTATTAAAAACTGAATTTTCGTGTAAAATAAATATCAACTGCCTCCATTGCCAATATACTCGAGAGGACAAGTTTAACGTTTTAGAAGTTAATCCAAAATTATTTTACACAGGATATATGACGGTGTTAGAACGTGCTGTAAATGAGCAATATTTATACAGCAACAAAAAATGCACTCGTTGCAATCAAGACAACATTGAACATTCGGTTGTCTGCGGTCAGCTTTTATTTATAGATATCGAATGCTTGCAATGGCCACAGCTCGCAAAAAATCTTAACGTATTAAACTGGGAAGGAGAGTTTACATTAAGCCAAATACCGAATGAAATTCACTTCCATAATTATACATACAGACTTCTTGCCGCAATAGAATATGAGGGTACAAATAACGAAAATACAGTGGGTCATTATACAGCACATATTCGAAGACTCTCTGGAAAATGGGAAATACACAATGATCTCTGTCGAGACAAAAAATCTTGATATTCGTCACAGCGGGTGCTTCTACAAAAAAGAAAACTTTCGCTATTGGTTTATATAAAAATTTAAGAAAGAACTCTATATAATATAAAATATCTAACAAAATATAAATAACTAAATATAAGTACTAAAATAATACAAAACAAATTTGTAAACTAAACAAAAACATATATAACTTAACAAAAACAACATTAAACAAAAATGACAAAAATATAACAATTAACAAATAAATATATAACAATAACTAATAACACTAGTATAAATAGCCGTTCGGAACCGGCGTTAAACAGTACGTCCCGTATATACGTGAATTATCTAGGTGCACAACATGTGTATACGAAAACAGTCGCACGACAACTCGAATACCAGTTAAAACGAATGATGAAGAGCTTGCTCCACCTGAGATGATCAGAGGTCAACGGCCCAAAAGGATTCACCAAAAGGATGGTACAAACGGGTACAAACGACTACGAAACGGTACCCGTTTTCAGAATTCGAATATCTTAAAAAATGACGAAGTTGGTTCATACCCCTATTTTGAAAATTCGGTAAAATCACCCCCTTGAGGGTACAAACGAAACTGGCGGTGGTACAAACGGGTACAAACGACTACGAAACGGTACCCGTTTTCAGAATTCAAATATCTCCAAAAATGGGGAAGTTAA
>NW_011966952.1:53957-59055 GCF_000949405.1 Vollenhovia emeryi | reverse complement strand
AAAATATGGATATACTCGTACAATTTATTGGTGAAAAATCATCGTTGCTTACTTGGTATGTTACCAAGTATATGAATAAAGCAGGAAAAAGTGAAATAAGCGAGTCTATCAATGATAGTAAAAATAATAAAAATCATTGGCAAGCTATCTTTGGAATATTGCTTTCCGATTTACGAATAATAGGGAATGTGGTGCTCTTGTAGCTGCTGATACATTGCTAAGTATTCCTCTATACGGGACTGATCCAAACACAACCATTAGATGGTTAGATATTAATCAAATACGATATAGAAAAGTCAAGAATCATACAGAAATTGAAGCTCTTGATGGAGATTCAACAGACATATTTTGTCCATCTATAATACGAGTAGATAATCATTATCCGCATAGACCAAAAGAATTAGAATCGATGACATTATATGAATTTGCAAAGTGGTACGATATTACGAAAATCAAACCCCGAGATAAACATTGTTGGGAGTGTGCAATCACCTCTATTGTATTTTTTTTTAGTTATATGTTCCGTGGTTTTTAAGCCGCCATATTAGTTACGCTGTATTATTTTAAGTTTCGTCCGTAAGATGTCGAGATCTGTTCTTTGTTTAGTTTCATAGTTTAAGTTACGTCTCTAATGTATGTACCGTTCATCTTACGCTCGCACAACGAACGTCTTTGTAATCCGTTCAATCTGAATTACACCTTCTTTAAGAATAACCCAACAAACATGTTGAATATTACAAAATGGATAATGGTTATTATGTTAAACGGCGACAACGTGGATATCTTATCAATCACTATAAAAATGATGTCAATACACGGCCGGAAAATTATTTCTTCTCATTACTACTTATGTTTCAATCATGGCGAAAATTAGAAGATCTTAAAAATGAATGTGATACTTATACAGAGTCATATCACCAGATAAAATTACATAATGTGGAAGCTTTGCAGTATCATGATAGATTAGAAGAATTGAAGAAAGCACATGAAGATGCCGTAGAATTAGTTAAACAATAATTAGACGAGGAAAAACAGAATGTATCTCAGGATGATCCTGATAATCCGATAGGTGTTCCAAATATTGAAGCTGGTGAAGCGATGCAAGATTTTAAAGATCTCGGTGACAAATTAGTTCAGGAAATTGACGTATCTGAAATGATTTCAAAACTGAATGCAGATCAAAGAAGAGTGTTTGATAGAGTTATCGATACTGTATTGTAACGAAGCTTACTCTTTCCGGTTTCCGGACAGGACTCCGGCAGGTATTCTTAATTCAGGATATTAAGAATGGTAATTAATCAGACGCGCGGTTCTGATTACGGTTGAAAGAGTTCGCGTCTCGGTTTCGGTGTTGACGTGCTGTGTGTCGGCAAAATAAATCCTCCGTTCCTCTTATTTGCCGAATATGCTCAGCTCCAGGGCCGTCGAGAGGAAAGGAGGAAAAGATCTTAATTACTAGTGAGGTGAATCGCTTGGAAGGATCGGAAATAAATCAGACAGGTGTTTTTTATAGTTAAAAAACAATAGGAATAAGTTTTATTCAAGGAATTGATACAAGGGATTGAGGTATTTACAATGGGTACGCCCTGTGATTAAATACAAAGGAAAAGAAAAGGATTAGTCGGTTTTACAAAGGGTACGCCCTGTGACTTAAAATACAAAGGAAAAAGGAATATGATTATTCGGATTAATGATGTGCAGAAGTACGCGGCCGGATCGGAATATGGGATACAAAAACTACAGGATTATGATACTTAGGCAAATTTACAGAAAATACGTCGCTGGCTTACAGTACAGGAAACGAAAGGATTTGATATCTGATTCGCGTTATAATTAAATCGGACACGGTGTTCAAAGTAATTTACGAGATAAGTGAGATGAATAATATAATCACAAGTATCGTGGTATTGCTAAATAATTATACGGAACGGAATAAGAATGCTATAATTCGAGTACAGGAATACGGATGGAATTATTTACAGGAGTATTTCATATTAGCGCCGCTATATCGACAAAAGTTCTGGAGACGCTCTGGCATTTATCGGAGAGGATGTCTAAACGGGATCCTCAGGTCTGTAAAGGGAGAACAGTGACGGGATTAATTCTACGGAAGCCTACTCGCGAATTAGAATTAATTCCCACCCGAATATTCCCCCCTGGCCTTTAACTCCGGTCAGGAACAGGAAACGGATCAGGAACAGGAAACAGGGTCAGGACAGGAACACGCCCGAGCAGCGCCTCGTTATGCGTGAGATTTCAGTAACATTTGCACACCGGGAAGCACCCCGTTGAGTGTACGTTACTGCGGAGATACTCCGTTCCCCCGAAACACGCGCCCGCTGTTACGGAGGATGCCGGAGTCAGGAACGGATACGGGAGACCGGTACGGGAAAATGTAACATGTGTACACCGAGGAGCACCCCGTTAAGTGTACGTTACTGCGGGCCGGGGTGCATGACGGAGTAGCGCCTCCGCTGACATGCACCCCGGTGTGGTCTACGGCCGATTGACAGGAGCACCCGTGTACTTGGGGCAGACCGCAGTGGATGTGGGAGGCATCCACCGCCGCGTGTCTTCGCTCGGAGCACCGAGGCAAGACTGACTTCTTCTCGCCAGCTCCGGAGGGCTTTTATACCCCCCAGAGTATAGGCGCGCGGGGTAGAGACGGCAGGGGCAGGCGCGGCGTTGCCAGTTAAAGTTGACTTGGCAACCGCGCCGCTATCGCTCTCTCACTCGCACCCGGTAGTGCGTTCTCTCTCGCGCTTGCGCCTTCCCTGTCGCCTTCGTCACAGTATCATCGGAGGATAAATCGTTGTTGCGATTGTATGTTAGTGGTGAAGGAGGCACTGGCAAAAGTTTTTTGATGAAAACAATTAAATGCTGGATTAAACAAAACCTCAACAAGGATACTGCTGTAGCAGCCCCTACTGGTATAGCAGCGTTTAATATAGACGGCTTAACAGTTCACAGAATGCTTCAATTACCCGTTGAACATGGTTAGACTCCTAAATATAAACAATTGTCCGATCATGTGTTGAAAGTTTTACGAGCAGATCTGAAAGATGTCATTCTTTTTATAATTGACGAAGTGTCAATGATATCTAATTTGTCATTTATGTATATACACCTACGATTATCTTAAATATTTGATAGTATTGATTGTGATGACGGTTGGTTTGGCCGAAAGCATATTTTTTATTTGGAGATTTGCTTCAGTTACCTCCTGTACACGAAGATCCTGCTTTTGTACGTTTATCAGATGAAAAAGTTTCTAAATGCCTCGGTTCGTTATGTGCGACTAATCTATGGGCTACATTATTTAATTATGATGAATTGACAATCAACATGCGCCAGCAAGGAGATAGATCTTATCGTGAATTACTGTCGAGAATTCGCATTGGTTTGGTAATTAAGTCTGATTGTGAGATTCTCGAAAGAAGAAAAATATCTTTTAAAGGTGTGTCTTTTGAAGCGAGATTACACGACCCGGGAAAAAATGGAAAAGATCTGAACAGACCTGATCAGATCAAATCAGATCCAATTCGCTCAGATCTGATTTGATCAAAATATTGGCCCTATCTGATCAGATTTAATCAGACATGAGTAGATCTGATCCGGTCCTAGCGGACAGAGTCAGATAGGATAAGAATAATTTATATCTGATCAGATTTAATCAGACATGAGTAGATCTAATCTGATCCTAGTGGACGAGGTCAGATAGGATAGGAATAATCTATATCTGATCAGATCCACTCAGACATGAGTAGATCTAATCTGATCCTGGCGGACGAGGTCAGATATGACAAGAATAATCTGTATTTGCTCGGATCCAATCAGACATGAGTAGTCTAGAGGTCGATCATGAATTTTTTCACACGTGAAGAGTGAAAAATTTCTCCATTGCCTACTTTTTCTAGCGAAGGACATAGAAGAAGAAGGCAATGGAGAAATTTGTCACTTTTCACGTGTGTAAAAAAATTCATAATCGACCCCCTGATCTATCCTAGCGGATATATGGCAACCCTTACGAAAAATACACTACAATTATAGGGTTTTTCCGAGTGTATAAATTTAACATATTGCTATTCTTTCATGGGTGTTTTATTATTAACTCCATTATTTTTTCCAATAAAATCTTTAGTTTTATTTTTAAGAAATATAACATTATTGAATCAAAAACTAATACTAAAACAACTAGTTCGTATAAATATCCGTTGTTATATTTGGCGCAATTTGTTGATATCATTACTTTTGTAGAGAAGATAGTTTTGTTGAGAAGATATTTTTGTAGAGAATATACTCTTGCAAAAAAGATAGAGTAACAAAATACACTCACCCGCAAAAAAATGGGCCACCACATTTTAGCACAATTTTTTAACATTTTTCAATAGCGATAACTCGGCGAAAAATTATCGCAGACAAATGATTAAAAAAGCATTTTGAAGCTTGAAATTTCAACTTTGAAATGCTGTCAAAAAATTTTTTAAATTCGTTCATCTTCCTTGTTCTATGGTTTAAAAAAGAACACATTGTTTTTTTTTCTTAAAATTACGTATTTTTGACGCTCTGTGGCTGGATAAAAAAATTTGTCTCGAAAATATCATCTCAAATTTCATAAACTACAACTCTTTGCCTACAAAACGCTTTTTTAAAAATTGTCCTGCGATGTTTTTTGACCGAGATATACAATTTTGAAGCTAAACCTGTACTTTTTAGAAATGTTGTCGATACTCGGCGAAAAATCATCGTAGACAAATGATTAAAAAAGCATTTTGAAGCTTGACGTTTCAACTTTAACATGGATGTCCTTTTAAAATTCCTTTATTTTCCTTGTTCGCTGCTAAAAAGAATAAAAATGAACACATTGCTTTTTCCTTAAAATTACGTATTTTTGATGCTCTGTAGTTGGATAAAAAATTTCTCTCGACAATATCATCTCAAATTCCGTAAACTACAACTTTTGGCTACAAAATGCTTTTTTAAAAATTTTCCTGCGATTTTTCTTGACCGAGTTATGTACGATTGATTTCTGAACCAATATTTTTTACAAAGTGCCCATGTAAGGTTTGCCGACCTTTGCCCGACGTGAAACGTCGGA
>NW_011966952.1:49156-53304 GCF_000949405.1 Vollenhovia emeryi | reverse complement strand
TTGTCCGATGTCGACTCACGAGTCACGGGCCAACGTTAGCGATATCACGGCAACCGACTGTCATTATTCGATCGCGGCGCAATGTCGGCCCAAGCGAAGTTAGCCGACTCTTGTCCGATGTCGACTCACGGGCCAACGTTGGCGATATTACGGCAACCGACTGTCATTATTCGATCGCGGCGCGATGTCGGCCCAAACGAGATTAGCCCAGAAATGCAAATTTTGGGTCTCTAGCACTATTAGGTTACACTCGGTACTTAACACACAGCGCAAACCGTGTCCGTGTACTGTGCAGAATACTCTTTTTACCATGATGTCGCTCACATCAACCTGTGAGTCGAGGTATCGGACAAGAGTCGACTATCACGGCTACACTATCCGATCGCGGCGCGACATCGGCCCAAGCGAGGTTAGTCGACTCTTGTCCAATGTCGACTCACAGGCAGAGATGCCATACGTAAGACCGACCACCATACTCAGGCCGTCAGGCGTGTGGCTCAGGTAGGAAATGCCGATACTCGGGAAACGGGCCAAGATCGGCACGAGCGTCGGCTTGCCGAAGCTTGATGTCCAAGCTTGGCCCAATTGTGGCCGAGGATCGTAGTGAGCGCACTAGGATCGGCAACAAACTTGGGTAACCGAGATTTGGCAACCAAGTATTGCCCGATACTGGGCCGAAGTTTGGTAGACAGTACATTATTTTTTTTTGTAGACAGCACATTATATATATATATATATATAAAAGCTCTAGAACTTTCTCTATATTTGGTTCGTTAATAGGAAAGGTTAACCGTTAGCAATAACTCTAGTTTTTACTTCTGAAATACTCGCATTATAAACAATTACTCGTTAGATTGAAATACGTATCGCTCAAGCATTAGCTTAGTTACGAGTATGCGCTCTCAGTTATAACTCAGTAACATCTCAGTTATAAAGCGCCGAGTGCGATTGGAGTCCTGAGAGAGCTCCTTTTGCACGCACCTGATATCCGCGCAGTGACAATTACCGATTACCTTGGTGATTCTGACTTTGTGATCGTCTTTCTTTTGTTTCCACGGGCTTCTGCGGTACTCTTGAACAACTGTTATACACGGTGAAAAGTATTTAGCTTTCCGTTATGTCGTCGAAGTCATATGGTCGGGTGAAAAAAGGGCGATATATGAAAAAAAAATTAAAGTCGATACCAATTGATAAGTGCAAGAATGAACTGTATCATAGTGAGATGAATAGAACACTAAATGTTGAAAATGATATTTTTATTAAGTCTGGGCAACATGAGTTGAATATCAGTGGGCAATCTTTTAGTTCTGAAGATTTAGAAACTCCATCGGAAATATATTTAAATCCCAATTCAATAATTAGTGATTGTGACTTATCCAGCGATCATGATGATATCATTGTCCCTACTGATTCGCCAATTGTCAATCAACCATCTGTTGGAATGGAATGGAAGATCCGCGACTGGGCACTGCGTAATCGAACTAATATAACACTTAGTGCAGTGACCGATTTGTTGAACGTATTAAGAGGTGAAGGCCTGTCTTTGCCGAAGACTGCTGAGACCTTGTTGGGGACAATGCATTGCAGGAAACTTAAGAAAATGCCAGGTATCAACAGTATTGTTGGAGAATATGTATATTTAGGCATCAAAAAAGGCCTTAAAAATATTATCTCCCCGGATGGATACACCGAAGAAAATATTTCTCTCTTAATACACGTTGATGGAATGCAAATTTACCACAATTCTTCGAAACAAGTTTGGCCCATTGCTGTGAAAGCTTATCATCAAAATTATATTGTCAAACCTTTTGTAGCTGCAATTTATTGTGGAGATTGCAAACCTCTTTCTGCTGAAAATTATTTTTCTGACTTTATAGAAGAAGCAAATGACTTGATTGAAAATGGAATTCAATTAAACGGAAAAAAATACTCGATTAAAATCATGGCCATAGTGGCTGATTCTCCTGCCAGAGCATTCCTAAAGTGTTGTAAAACACCTGGTACATTTTATGCTTGCGAAAGATGTACAACAAAAGGTATATCGGTAGGAATTGGAAGGTCCAAGAAACGAATATATCCTCAAAGTGATGCTGAACTTCGCACGCGACAATCATTTGAAGAAAAACTTCAACGAGAGCATCATTACGAAAATTGTAATTCACCGATAATTCTGATGAAGAACGTTGATCCAATCAAGCAGGTGGTTCTGGAAGTTATGCATTTATTTATTTGAACAACATGAAATGGTTGTTGGATAAGTGGACATCGAGAAAGGAAGCAACACGCATAAAATTGGCTGATCTTAAACGTCTTCAAATTATAATGACACAATTGACCAGTGATATTCCATGTGAATTTCAGAGGAAAAAATTTGATATGTATTCTATCTGTCGATGGAAGGCATCACAGTTCAAGTTCATGCTCAATTATTGTGGAGCTGTTGTATTGAAAAACATCCTACCAAGTCTTCATTATCGTCATTTTTTACTGCTCGTGTTTGCAAGTCGCATTTTGAATAATAAAGAACTCATTGCGGGCTCGACTGACTATGCCAATGACTTACTGAGAAAATTTTTCGCTTTGTTACCTTCTGTATACGGAATAGGTAGCCAAGTTTTGAGTTGGCATAACATTATTTATGTTGCTGATAATGCTAAACATTTTAAAATACCATTAAATGATCTCTCGGGTTTTTGGGGCGAAAGTTATATAGGTTTATTTAAAAAATTCATTAAATCAACCAATAAACCACTTACACAAATTGTGAACCGATTGGATGAGCTTGAGTCTGGTGAACGCATGATAATTAAAAAAATATACGTATTGAATGATTGGATCATTTCCAAAAAATCTAGAGAGATTTTGTACCGTAACAAAAAATATATAATAGCAAGTCAAATAACCATACGTAACCTTACTCTAAAAACTAAGCATCCAGATAATGTAGTGCAGTTACACAGTGGCAAAGTTTTTATTATCTCACATATACTAATCAAAGTAGGAACACTAAAATATACCAATAATCTTGATGATGTTTATATTATGGGACAGGCAGAGTGTGATAGGGGAGAAGTTTTTGATTTTCCAGACTCTTCAATAAATTCGGGAATAATTTTAGTCAACGAATTTTCAACTACAATAAGATATGAGGATGCAAAGAACATCAAATACAAATGCGCGTTATTACACGTCGATGGAAAAAAATATGCAGTTACTCTTCTTCATGAATAAAATTGGTCAGTAAAGTGCAATAATAATGAAAAATGTGTAAAATTTAATGTAAAGCAGTGTTGCGCCCGCGTCAAGACGCCTGAAGACACCCAATACGTGCCTTCGAGTTGTAGCGGCGTGAAACAGCCGCGGTTGTTGCCAAGCACTTATTGATTAATTATGATTGATGTTATATTGTCAGATTGTATCTCGACCTAAAATCTGTCACGAATATCGGGATATCTAACGTGGAAAATGGCAAATGCATCATTGGATCCACAAAATTCCAAAGAACCGTACGCGATAGTTAAATTTGAGGGAACAGACGAAACCGGACAATTATGTATCGACTTAGTTTTAAAAAAGTGGTTCACAACGCGTGGTAAAAGAAATATGTGCAAATATCCACTTGAAACTCAATACCATTTGCGAGATCAGTTTCTTGAAGAGCTGAAAACGCCAGAAAAATTGTGGCCATGCTTTCCCTACACATTTATTATTGGTGCAGGTAAATAATTATGCTTCTTTATTTCTTTGTTCATGTTGGGATTTGGCAGAGTAAAGCTCACAGGGTTTACCTTTATACTTGTAGTTTATTAGAGCAAGAACTATAAAAGAACTGGGCGTCTTTACAAATGAGATCGCCGTGTCCGCGTGCTGTCGACTAGAGAGACTTGGGACGACTGACTAGACGCCACACAAAAAAGGCCATAAAAGAACAAAAGAAAACAGCGGGCAACACATAGGTGGCCTCGACCCGCGTGATACAAGCTATGCGAATAATACACGGGGATACAATTCTAACACTCCCCTTATCGCTGTGTATTATTCCTCGTACAACTCAAGTGTAACATGGAAATGCAATTTTCGTGTTTCGCTTTAGATAAGGATTTCGTTAAACCATCGGCTAACATTAAGTCCGTTCTTAAGTATTTTAT
>NW_011966952.1:44679-47477 GCF_000949405.1 Vollenhovia emeryi | reverse complement strand
CAAAGTCCGTATTGAGTCCAATCTGGCGACTGGCGCAAACGCTTCTTGATAATCTACGCCTTCCCGTTGCGTATGTCCTCTGACGACCAATCTTGCCTTAAATTTTTCGATTTCTCCTTTTTGATTAACTTTAGTTTTGAAAATCCATCGATTTGATAGAACTTTTCTTCCTTCCGGCCTTGGTACTAAGATCCACGTTGCATTCTCTTGTAGGCTCTTGTATTCGCAATCCATCGCTGCTAGTCATGCCTCTTTGTTTCGATCCAGTGCTTCCGAAATAGTTTGGGGATCCTGATTCATCGTATTATTGGCTTGATAGATTTTTTTCGGCCTACCACGCTGACCTGTGCGTAGTAACTTCGGTCGTCCTCGACCTCGGTGCGGTTCACTGATGTCGCCGGTTTCTTCTGGATCGTCTTCTTGATCACCGATCTCCGCTTCAGATTCTTCGGAATTGCAATCTTCGCTGGGTGAGTCGGGCAGCTGTAATCCTAAGACGTTTGAGTCTTCAACCTTGTCTTCCAGTACATCGAATCTGACTCCATCCAGCGTATCACTTGAATTTCGCTTCTCGAAAAATTTCACATCTCGGGCTTTGACGACAGTCCTTGTTCCTTGCTTCCAAAGACGATACGCCTTCGACTCTTGCGAGTATCCGACTAAGATATATTCATCGCCTTTTGGTTGGAATTTTCCTCGTTTGTGTGATTTATCCAACATTATTTCTTTAGCTCCAATGACTCTAAAGAATCCAACATATGGTTTTCGCTTAGACCACGCTTCGTAGGGTGTCTTTCCATTTAATAATTTCGTCGCACATCTGTTTCGCAGAAACGTAGCTGAGTTTATAGCTTCGGCCCATAATGATTGTGGAAGATTACCTTGCAACATTATGCATCTTGCCATCTCGACAAGCGTTCGGTTTTTTCGTTCCGCGACTCCGTTTTGCTGGGGCGTGTATTCCACAGTCAATTGATGGATGATTCCTTCAGTTTTCAGGAAATTCTTGAAATTATTTGAGATATATTCTCTCCCGTTATCCGTGCGAAGTTTTCTGATTTGTAGTCCTGTCTGCTTCTCGACCTTCCGTTTATAGTCCTTGAAAGCGTCTAGAACTTCCGAGCGGTTACGTAACATTATAGTTTCCGTATATCCTGTGCAGTCGTCTGTGAAGGTTACAAAATATTTAGCACCTCCTAAAGATTCGACGTTCATCGGACCACAAATGTCCGAATGTATCAGATTTAATACTTCTCGTTCACGGTGAGCAGAATTTTTGAATGGTTGGACATGTATTTTGCATCTGGCACATACCTCGCAATTAATTTCGTTTGACTTGAATTTGACATTCATACCGTCGACCATTTCTTCCGTCTTCATTTTCTTGAGATCGTTGACATTCACGTGGCCATACCTTTGATGCCATCTCAGCAGGTTCTCATCTGTTTCCTGTTCTGCATTCATGCCCACTTGGCTTCTTCATCGACGACGTATAGTTGATCTCGTCTCGTTGCCGTCAGAATCGTAGATCCATCCTTCCGCCTGACAAACGCGCGATTTTTTATAAACGTTACAGTGTAGCCTCTTTCCGTAACTGTTGGTACAGATAACAAATTATTGCGTAATTTCGACACGTACAACACATTCTCCAATTTTATTGATTTATTTTCGCGTCGACTCGTTTTTATATTTAAGTTTACGTTTCCAGTTCCGATTGACTCTACATAATGTTCCGCTGCAGTATACACTCGCGAACGTTCGTTTCCGTTGATAGTGTCAAATTTCAGTTTGTCGTTACACATGTGTTGCGTCGCACCACTATCAAGGCACCAGGATTCCGGTCTTTTCACGAGCTCCGTGTTGCAGGCAATCGCTGTTAGTACGTTGTCGGGATTGTCCGTCTTGTCACGTTGTCTTTTCTTTGATCTGCAATCGCGACTTCTGTGTCCAATTTTGTCGCAGTTAAAACATTTTCCGTCGAATTTTTGGAAGTTCGTTTTTACCTTATTGCCTTTAGAATCTGGACGTGAAGGTTTCCCACGGTCTGCGCTTCCTTTTGTCAATAACGCGTCGTTCTTCTTACCGTTTTCTGTGGTCTTCGTATCGCGATCGTTCTGTCTCGCTTCCTCTTCTTTCAGCTTTGCTTTGATGACTTCTAGTGATGGTATGTCGTCTCGCGCTTCTATAGCTACGCTAAAGTTTTCATACTCCGTCGGTAAAGAGCTTAACAACATTATCGACAGCAGTTCTTCTGGAATTTCAATACCGGCTTCTTCCAACTGTCCTGCCTTATCGACAAATTCGTTCACGTGTTGCGTCATCGTTACATTCGCTCTTTTTTCCATCCTTAGTAACTGCTTGTATAGCGTGGCTTTTCTTACCGGACCTTTTGACTCAAATACTCCCTTGAGGGTGTCCCAGGCTCCTTTCGATGTTTCAGCTTTCTTCACGTGGTTCAGCTGACTGTGTGTAATGCTGAGATTTATCAGGGCCAACGCTTTTGCATCCTTCTTGGTCCAGTCTTGTGCGTTCTCAGGTGGTTTGATCTCCGTCCCGTCGACATATTGCCATAAATCATTGTACACCAGTATACTTTTCATATGGACTTTCCACAACTCGTAATTGTGTTCGTTCAATTTCTCTACGTTAGAGAAGTTGCTCGCGGACGCCATTGCTCGCTCTAATAATATTCACTCGCGCAGTTAATGCTTGCCTGGGCCCATAACCTGTTGGGATTTGGCAGAGTAAAGCTCACAGGGTTTACCTTTATACTTGTAGTTTATTAGAGCAAGAACTAT
>NW_011966952.1:26812-38834 GCF_000949405.1 Vollenhovia emeryi | reverse complement strand
GGCACAAATTGGCAACCGGCACTACGCGACACGCGTGCGGGCGCGTGAGCGCCAGCTTCTGAGTATTCACCGACCGCCGCTAGGCCGCACATGGTGACGTCCAAAAACTCGGAAACAAAATTCAGTCTCGCGGGCCTCCATTTATACCCTACGAGACTGAATTTTGCTTCCGAGTTTTTGGCCGTCATCATGCGCGGCCTAGCGGCGGTCGGTGAACTACTCAGAATATTCCTACAACATAATGGAACATATTGCGTATGTTCGTATAGAAGTTCGTGAATATACCACGTACATTCTATGCGAATATTCATAGCACATTTATAACATTCCATAAACATTCGTAGCACATACGCTGCTAATATTCCACGTATATTCAGTAGGAATATCCGTAGAATGTTCCATGTGTACATTCCACGTACATTCTGTAAGAATATTCATAGAACATTCAGAATATGCCATAGACACTCAGGGAACATTTAATGCGAATATTCCCTGGGCATTCTGTGTGAATGTTCATAGAATATGAAGAACATTCTAGAAACATTCACGGCACGTCCATGCGAATATTCCTGAGAGAGAACATTCGAATCATATACAAACATTCATGGAACATTCGGTGCTATCTGGGTTGATTCTAACCTTAATTCTAACCTCGAATCTACGAATGCATCGACAAGTACTCGGTTATCAGTTCAACATAGTATAAAATTTTATTATGTTATATAAGCTATCCAAAGTTTTCTTTATTAATTCGTGTCCAATAACCACGGCGCAGGCTACAATATTTGTCCGAGACCCTTCACCCGCCATTTTCGTTTATTTGCTGTTCGGAAACTATTCACACCCGGAGTACACCCTGCCCCCACCATCGTTCACCCGATTCCACCCGTAGGATAGTATTTCCGAACGCAGCTTAGTTAGCCCGCTCGAGGGTGCGCGTGCGTAGCGGCGCGCGCCGCTTGCGCATGGCTCGTCGTCGCGTCGTGCGCTCGGGCCTGGTCGTCGATCTCCGGGGCCGTTCGCGGCCCCAGCTGATCGGCGCGTTTGGCTCGCGGCCGTGACGCGCGCTCGGGTCCGCTCGGCGGTCTCCGGGGCCGCTCGTGGCCCCGGCCGATCGGTTCGGTGCATCCGTGTATCGCGGACATTGGCAGACAACTATCCGTAAGCGCTTACGGACTTACGTTTTTCTCTGCCTTACCTTAAGTCTACGGCTTACGTAAGTCCGTAAGCGCTTACGGATAGTTGTCTGCCATCAGCCTTACGCGGCGCAATGCGCCTGCGTCTCGCCCGGTCGGGCGGCATCCGGCGTGTGTAATGCCGGGAACGATGTATCGGGGGATGCATCGTTACAAACTGCATCTTGCGCTCCCGAGTAATTAACGCGCATACCGATCTCGCGTTTTTGTGCATAGAGTTCCGCTATGCCGCTCTGAAGTGCGTAAATACGGTACATTCTAGATTTCCGTCGCTAGATTCGCGACGATGTTAAACGCATTAATTTTTAGGGGTTTGAACGCGCGGTTTGCCGCGGCAGCTTGAAGTGGAGGCGTGTAGCGCACCCGTGCGTAGCTGAGATCAACGGTTTGTGCAGAGGTAGCTCCGTTCTTGAGAATCGTTGATGTCAGCGCTTTAATGGTTTATTTCTTAATAACAAACGCATTTATTACTGATTTCTTTTATTTGGGCGAAAGCGGAGGCGCCAAAGGTTACCCTGTTACAGTGGTTGCCTCGGCTGTCGCGTAATTAATCCAGAATTGATAATAGTAGAGTTTGAGAAAATAAGAATATAGAACGTATGAGATCACGTGCTGCGCGCGTGCTACGTGCCGCGTCGCGCTTGTGCTATCTATCGGGTGGGCGATCATCAATCTCTCAAATAGTAACGTTTGACGAAAAATATTTCGTCGGACGTAACACTATCATTATGTTATATCCATTTTTCTTCAGTTCCATTTTTGTACTTTTTTCGATGTCTTTATTTATTTAGCTTGACATTTCTTCCCTTTATTACTCTGTTTCCTTCTTACCGAATAGCTCACGTATCAAGTTCATTTTTTCTTGATGCAGCTTTTCTTTTGCAACTTCCTTTTTTTCATAATATTCCCATCTTTTATCCTGAGTAATCTTTCTAGCCTTTATCACCTCCGGCGACTTTTCAGTGACATCTGTTGTAGGCCCAGTCTAACAAGTTTTTTCCGACGACATTTGTGCAGCATCTAATTTGGGATACTTAACATTTCTGGCACTTCGCAGAACCTCAGGTTCAATGCTGTCATCTGAATGGGCAATTTTTCTCAACTGTTCTTCAAATGGTACCTCCTCTCTGGAGCTACCAGATTTGCTATTATTCTCCACTGCCTTTTTTTTCCTCCTGAGAATAGTTTTGTATCGATTCTCAATCTATATCGGAGTTTTTGAAATATTCAACATTTCTGTCATATCTTTTGATATTTGTAACCACATCTGTTTTTTTGTTTTGAATCTTTTCATAGGACCAATATTGCCCAAGTATGTTTCATACTTATCCAACATGAACGATGTTGCTAAATTGGTCCAGAAATCTAAATAACACAATAACATACTCGTAAGAATATTCTTAAAAGTCGCCTGTGGTAATTAACAACATCAATAATTTTTATTGACCGCAAATGGCGATTAAAATTCTTATTGCGAAAAATATTACCCCAACCAGGATTCGAACCTGGGACCTCCCTCAATCCGTGACGGGGGTCTTAGCCAGCTCGACCACTGGGGCTGTGGTAATACTATTCGCAATAAGACGTATATTATTAAGATGTTATTTACGCGTCTATTTCGACTTTTCAGAAACTGCGTCGATACGGGTTGTCGACTGCGCAGTGAACTGTCGATACGCGATTTTTTGAATTCCCCTTGTTTCGGTAAAACTGAGCGTCTCCTCAGTCCGAAACGAGGCCCGGTTTCCGCCTCGATTGAGACGCGAAGGTAGAGATCGGGTTTTGCTGAGCCTTATTCAGCGTCCGCTCAACTCCTCGAAGGATCCCGAGGATCGAGTCACGATAGCGTTAGAGCTTGCTCTGGATCCACCGATGTTCCGAGGTAGCGATCGGACAAAGAGAAACCGTTGAGATGATAAGGACCTTGGATAAACGGAGCCAGAGGACGGTCACAAAACTGCGAGACAAAGCAAGGGGAAAGCAACGACCACGGGTGTTGTGATGACGATACGAAATTTAAACAAAGGACAGGAGCGGCGGATGATTTGCGATTTACAGAGGATTTCAATTTAGTCGAAGTTGACTCAGAAATTGTAGATTCAAGTGAAGACGATCTTCGAGATATTCTACAGATCCCTCATCATCGACAACCTCCCCTAACTTTATTAACAAACGATACAATAGAACAGAAATAAATTGAGATGAACATTTAGTGACTACAATACTTTGAAGAAATGATGGAACGGATGAGGACAAGGAAACGCGCTGGATCCTTGTCCGACCGACACAAGTAGCGAGCTCCGGCGACGGTAATTCCGCTCGACGCATTCAACGCAGCTGAGACGCGGTGGAACTTTACGCGAACACCAAAGTCGCGCGCGAATGATGTTAGATCGTTTTATTTTCTCGATGTAACGACCGGAGAGAGATGAGCTCGATGTCTGAGGATTTACGAAAGAACCGACTCGTAACCGATCTCTGTTCCTGCTTGACAGCGACTGACTTTTTCTAATAATCGATCGCGGCTAGACGCGAGAGTTCCTCGAACCGAGCCTCGGATTCGGCGAAACGGCTGCGAATCAGCTATGCCGCTAGCGCTCGCGCGACACGTGATAACGACGTGATCGCGGCACAGCTGACTCGGTGCGCCGCACGATCGGTGGTTTTCGGCGACGAGCGGCAGCTCGAGCGACGGTGCTCGAACATACCGCCCGCCTTGAAACGATGGTTTCAATATGATCCAATGATTCCAGCGAGCGAACCATTGAGGATACATCCGCCCGCCGTGATCTCCTGGAATTAGAAATCAGCATGAGGATTTAGAATTGCAGCGAAATTCCCATGCGGTTGCACGGATAGGCGAGCCCAGCACTACGCTAATCGACGCGACTTGTTTCGACATAGATATGAGATGGAACGCTAAGGTTGATACGACACGCGACGGAGCGAGTCGGGATTCAAGCGAGCGAGCGAGTACGGTCTTCGGTATCGACCGGTAATACACACAGTTTGACGATAAGTCGCTTGAATTCCGACGTCGCCGTCTTAACAGTAACGACTCGGATGAATCCGTCGGGACCGGCGTGACACTCTTGAATTCGCCCGAGTTCCCACTTGCAGGGTGGAAGCGTTGCGTTTTTGAGCAATACCATTTGCCCGAGTTTGACAGATGGCATCGGACTTTTCCATTTCGTCCTTTGTTGTAATGTATTTATGTAATCGCTCGTCCACAGTTGCCAGAATCTTCCGGTTATTTGCCGCACTCGTTGCCAACGAGATAACCGATTCTCGTTTAAGTCCAGAACGGATGGTTCTGGAGTGACTGTGAGCGCTGATCCAATAAGGAAATGCCCGGGAGTCAGAATCTCGTAATCATCTGGGGAGTCGGTGAGCGGAGCGAGCGGTCGGGAGTTTAGGCATGCTTCCACTCTGCATAACAGTGTGGTGAATTCTTCATACGTTAGAACATGGTTTTTTACAACTCGGCGAACGTGATGCTTCACGCTGCGAATGCCAGCCTCCCAAAGTCCTCCGAAGTGAGGCGCGGACGGAGGGAGAATGTGCCATGTGATGTTATCGGATGCGATTGCATTGCGAAGATTTGAATCATTAAGTGCTGTGCGATAGGCTCGTTGTAGATCGCGATCTGCTCCCACGAACGTAGTTCCGTTGTCGGAGTACATCGACTCCGGAAGTCCTCGACGAGCGCAGAACCGCGAAAAGGCATCGAGAAACGCGGTGGTCGAGTAGTCACTAACTCGAAATGTATCGCCTTGCTGGCGAGGCACACGAATAGAGCGATATAAGCCTTCCTAGATTTGAATCCACGACCACCTGACGTCCGGACTTGAATAGGGCCCGCGTAATCGATTCCGCAATGGAGGAAGCTCCGAGATGACGGAGTGACGCGCGGAGCGGGGAGATCGCCCATGATTTGCGACGGGGATACCGCCTTTTCGCGAGTGCATGCCACACACTGGAAAATAACGTTCCTGACTACGGATCTAGCGCGCACAATCCAGAATTCTCGTCTCAGAGTTGTCAGCGTGAGCTGCAATCCCGCGTGAAGCGACTTGAGGTGAACCGATCGAATAATGAGCGTGACGAGCGGATGATCGGCGAGCAACACTGGATGTTTCGCGCTAAATGAGAGTAATGAATGTCTTAGTCTGCCCCCTACGCGTATGATACCGTCATGATCCAGAAATGGGTTAAGGGAGAGAATTGAGCTAGTTCGAGCGAGCGGTGTCGAATTCCGAAGCGCGGTTAATTCGCGCGGAAACAGAGTCTCCTGAATGTGTCTCAACCAGAACCGCTTTGCCATTTGAATTTCGTCCGGGGCGAGGGTGACTCCTAGAGCCGATGGGGGCGTTGATGAGCTTGATTGGCGGCGACAGCGAGCGACGAATCGCATTAGGTAGGCGGATACTCGAAGGAGCTTGAACCACGATGAGAATCTGGACGGTAGCGTCCACGTAGATGTAGGCATGGTAAGAAGGGAGGCGACTTTGAGCTCTAAGTCGTCGTCGGAGTGACTGTTCGGGACGGTGGTTGGAGAGTAGTCGTTCTCGCTTCGAAGCCAGGAAGGACCTTGCCACCATAAGGGGTGAGTAAGAAGCTCGTCACCGAATAGCCCGCGAGATGCGCAATCTGCTGGATTCTCATGAGTATTGACATGACTCCACGACGTAGCTGGTAGATTGGACTGTATCTCGGTAACGCGATTTGCCACAAATATCTTCCACTTCGAGGGATGTTGCCTGAGCCACGCGAGAACGATCGTGGAGTCAGTCCAGCAGTGCACTTTAGTTAGCTTTAGCTCGATTGACTCCTGCACGTAACGCACGAGTCGCGAAAGAAGAACGGCGGCGGACAGCTCTAAGCGCGGAATGCTCAGCGGCTTGACAGGGGCGACCTTTGATTTTCCCATCACGAGTGAAATACTGACCTCACCGGAGGACGAGATAGCTTTCAAGTATACTACGGCTGCGTATGCTACAGAGGAGGCGTCGGCGAACCCGTGAAGTTCGTATTGCGTGGAATCTTCGTCGGTATTCATCCAGCGGGGAAGGCTGATACTGTTCAGATGTATGAGCTTGCGGTAGATAAGTTGCCATTGCGTTGTATGGTTCGATGGGATGGGATCATCCCAGTTCAATTTCAAACTCCAGAGAAATTGTAAATATATTTTTGCTTTAATAATGACGGGGGTAACCCAGCCGAGAGGGTCAAACAGTTTCGCGATGGTTGATAAGATGGCACGTTTTGACTGCGGAACATCGGATGGCAGTTGAACTTGGAATTGAAAATGATCGGACTCGGGATGCCATCCGATTCCGAGAACTTTTAACTTGTCATCAGGTTCGAGAATTTTGTGACACGCGAGGCCATGATTCTCCGGATTGATGTCTGAGAGAAGCGAGGATGCGTTACTGGCCCATTTTCGAAGGTCGAACCCTCCCCGCTGGAGGAACGCACGAAGTTGATCGCGAATTTCGCGCAGCCGTGATGGATCGTTGTCTCCGAATAGAACGTCGTCGACATAAATCTGACCCTTTAGAACGTCTGTCGCGAGAGGGAATTCATGACCATCATCGAGGACGAGTTGTTGGATGACTCGCAATGCTAGAAATGGAGCGCACGCTGTTCCGTATGTTACCGTGAGAAGGCGGAACGCCGTAGAACAGCTTGAATCGTTCACGTGCCAGAGGATATATTGAAGGATATATTGATATATAATTCTGAAAGTTCCTTGCCGAGGTAATCGAGAGATCTTTTCCTCTCTTGTCTCTCGACACCTCTGGCTTCGATATCGTTGTCGGATGGTGCGAGGGGATGGCCGTGTGGCGGAAGAGAAAACACAGACACACTGACTCTAGTTTTAAATGCAATGTATTTCGAGACTCACACTAAGTACTTTGCTACTCTACAATGAACTCTCAGGGTTTGGCACTTCTGCCCTGTATCCCGTCGCGAAAGAGTCCGCGAACGTGCGCTCGACGGAGCGCTCCGGCCGTCGCCGATTCTCCCGTAATTCCGTAATCCGATAATTCGCATGCGCGAGTTACGCCGGTTTCGCCGGGCCGCACCGGTTGCCGTGAGCTGGCGCGCCCTGTGGGTGAATCTAGGATTTAATGTATATATACCGGGCGTCTTTCAACTCGGCCGTCCTGGCCCTTAACTTCGTCTCGAAGTTACGTGACATTCAATAGATTTAACAGTGTTAACCGGGTGCCTATTTCTCTAGGCGTACACAGGTAAGTATTTCTCTAAGTACATTAACACATTTTTTCGCTGTATATATATATATATAATCTTATTCTAACGCAATTGTTTCTTATGTCTACTTATCTTTATTATAAACGCTAACTTTATTTATGGTAGGAACAACTTTTCTTTATTCGCTCTGGTTTTCACTATTTACAGGTGTGCTCAACTTGATCCATGGTTTGAGCTTATCACAGGATAGGATCGTGTTCAGTGGTTTCTGCGTGAGGTTAAAGCCGGGTATGTCCTTAATAACGTAACGATTATTTCCTAGACTTTTGTCTACATAATACGGTCCTTTATACTGCGGCTTTAATTTCGCGCTAATCCCTGGTTTGTTTCTTAGGTTTCTTAGGTTGCGCACTAACACATAATCACCTTCGTTGTACATGGTAGGTTTTTTACTATGTTCGTCTCTATATTTCTTGTTATAGTTTCTAATTTTCTCAGTAGCTTCTACTGCTATTGTACCGTGATTAATTCTTTCTTCTAGCAGGTTTGTATCTACGTCCGCGAGGATTTTCGTGTACTGTACGAGAGGAAAATCCTCGTGGTTGCGCTGGTCGAAACCAAGCAAGAGTTTCGATGGACTAGCTTTTACAACAGAATGGTAAGTATTATTCAATATATTCGTTGGTAGTCGATATCGCGGGGATCGACCAGAATTTGCCGATACATTTTGGAAATGTCAGCGGTGTATACGTACTTGAATCGACGCCACTGAATCAAGACCGCTGGAAGATCGGATTGTAGCTTGGGACCGGCAAATAAATGATCGTTCAAGGACGACCCATTGGAGGTTTTACATGATGCGTTGAAAACTACTCGCAGATGAGTCGTCGCGCTATGTTCGCGGATGACATGATGATGCGGAATGTACACGCACTGAGGTGATTCTGATTGCTCGCGAGGGACAACTTCCATGTGTCCGAGCTTGAGATACTCCTCTAGGAAATCGGAGTACTCCCTTTTTTGAGCCGGTTGAGCGTTCAAACGACGGTTCAAACTTGATCGAAGCTTTTCGGCGATTGGACGAGACGCGCCGATGTCAATCAGCGGACCGTTGCGAAATGGGAGTCGAACTATATATCGACCGTCGGATCTACGAGAATGAGTGGAGCGGAAGTGATTTTCACATGCGTCCGCCTCCGGACTCGAATAATTCGATTTCGGGATTTCTTCTGTCTCCCAGAATCTGCGCAGTTCCTTATCGAGACACGCATCCGAGGAGCAGTGCAACGAAATGATGCTCTCGGAAGCGAGGTGGCTACTTGACGAAGTCGTCGTGACTTGAGACGAGAGATCTGGATGAGAAATGGGTCCGGATATTACCCAGCCGAAGACAGAATTCTGGGCGATCGTTCGCCCTACGGTGGATCGTTTGAGCCCGTCTAGCAGCACCGGTCCGTACAAGTCAGCCCCGATGAGAACATCGATGGGCTCAGGACTCATCGGATCATCATCTGCCCACGGGAGATTTTGAAATTCTTGCAGAGCCAGATGATCGAGGAATCGTGTTGGCGAATATGAGGTGAGCGAGCTGAGAATTAGCGCGGTCGTCGAGAACTCCGGAGTCGAAGCACTCCGCGGAGATATTGTGACGTGCGCGGCATGTCGGCATGTCCCGACTTTGACGCCCCCGACGGCGGAGATAGTCGTTGGCATCTTGACCCTTTTAAGCCGAAGACTTTGCGCGAGTCTTTCGGTGACAAAGGTCATCTCGGACCCCTGATCGAGCAACGCGCGAACGAGAGTGGATCTCCCGGATTGAGTTTTCACTGAGACCCACGCGGTCGCCAGCAAAACGTGAGATCGTTGCGGTCGCTGCGTCGCAGCGCACAGTGAGTTGACGGTTGCGACCGAACTTGTTGCCGAATTTTCATTCGGAGTTGACACAGACGCAGTGTTAACATTTGACGAAGAGTTCGATTCGGTGTGAAGCAACGTGTGATGTCGTTGTTGACAGTGCCGACACGTGTGCTTACTTGAACAGGTTTTGAGATCATGCCCTTTGCTGAGGCAGTTGAAGCATCGGTTATCGGACTTAACGAACTCGCGCCGTTGAATCGAACTCTTCGTCGCGAATTGCGGACACGAGTACAGAGAATGATTGGCCTTGCACAATGAACAGGAATGTGGGGCCTTTGGACTGGCTGTAGCGCTGGTGATTTTTGCGTGGCTGGCTGGCTTGTCCTTTTGATTCGACGAGGACGTGGACAGCTTCCACTCCTCGAGAGCTCGGACGCGTGTATCCAAGAAGTCGTCTAGCGTTTGATACAGCAGCAAGGTACTCGCGTCGGGTTGTTTGAGATTCCATGCTTTGCGGGTGACTGAGTCGAGTTTTTGTGACACGAGACAGACGAGCATGTCATTCCAAAGATTATCCGCGGAGCGATTTAAGTTTTTCAACGCGGATAGCGCGATATTTGTTTTGTCGCGTAGGCGTTGGAGGTCCGCTGCTGATTCCCGCTGAATATTCGGCAAATTGAGTAACGACATGAGGTGAAGATTGACCAAGCGCCGTTTGCATTCGTATCGCGATTTTAACGTGTTCCAGGCGACGGTAAAGTTATCCGCGGTGATCGATAGATTCTGCACACACTCGCGAGCGCGACCCGTTAGACTTGATGATAAAAAGTACATACGCGAAAAGTTAGTTAGATCCTTGTTGTCGATAATCAAGGACGTGAATCTGTCGCGGAGCTCTCCCATTCTTCGCATTTGCCATCGAACGGCGGCAGCGTGATCGGGGGGAGATGCGAGAGTGAGACTGACTTCGACGAACTCAGATTGGCACTATCCAGAGTATTGGACCGAATTTGACTTACAGGAGGTTTCAGCTCTTCTAGACATTCGGCTATGTAATCGGAAGTTGTAGCAACGATGTCCTCACAGGAGTTGTAGCATCGAAGAGGTCGTCTTTGAAGTAATCGATGGAGGCGCGATTTGCCTTCGGTACCGCGACGCACAACGCGGCATGGTTATTCTGCACTTGAGCCCACTGTTCCTTTAGCGTGTTCAAACGATTTCTCACTTTCGCGGCGGTGTGATTGTCTTTCCCGATTTTTTTGAAATTATCGAGAGTTGTTCCGATTGACCGAAGCAGCAGTCGTTGCTTCTCGAATAACTCGTTCATGATGAGTGAGTTAGCGCGGACGATCGACAGATAGAACCGATCCCGTCTCCTTCGATCCGGCTCGAAGGACCAAAATATGTTTCGGTAAAACTGAGCGTCTCCTCAGTCCGAAACGAGGCCCGGTTTCCGCCTCGATTGAGACGCGAAGGTAGAGATCGGGTTTTGCTGAGCCTTATATCAGCGTCCGCTCAACTCCTCGAAGGATCGAGTCACGATAGCGTTAGAGCTTGCTCTGGATCCACCGATGTTCCGAGTGTTACGTCCGACGAATTATTTTTCGTCAAACGTCACATTCACGAGGCAGTAATGATCGCCCACCCGATAGAGAGCTCCGGCGCGACGCGGCACGTAGCACGCGCGCGGCACGTGATCTTATACGTTCTCTATTCTTATTTTCTCTACTATTACTTCTGGATTAATTACGCGACAGCCGAGGCAACCACTGTAACAGGCCGACCTTTGGCGCCTCCGCTTTCGCCCTAATAAAAGAAATCCAAAGAATTCGCGTTAATTATTAAGAAATAAGCTGTTAAAACGCTGACATCAACGGTTCTCGAGAACAGAGCTACCTCCGCTCGAACCGTTGATCTCAGCCACGTACGGGGGCGCTACGCGCCTCCACTTCAAGCCGCCGCGGCAAAACGCGCGTTCAAACCTCGGGAAATTAATACTTTTAGTATTACTGCGTATCTAGCGATGAAATTCTGGAACGTTCCATGTTTACGCGCTTCGGAGCAGCATAGCGGAACTCTATATGCAAAAACACGAGATAGGTATGCGCGTTAATAAATCGGGAACGCAAAATGCAATTAACAAGGAGTAAGCGGGAAAATGACGAGCGACGGCCCCCTTTTAAGCTAACCAAGACTCAAGTTAGTCGGAGTACTAATTAAAGTACAAATTAATAAATTCGGAAAATGATCGAAGGGCCCCCGCTCATCACCACTTCCGCACTTGCCCTAGAAGCTAACAGTATAAAAGCCGGGCCTTGGAGCCCGAAAGTCGCATTCAGTTCTCTGAGCTCTGCACAGACAGAACCTCTGCCCGACGAAGAGACGAGCTCTGACTCCTGGAGTGAATATTAGAGTAAGCCACATCGTGATCCTCGACGTAAGTTTAAGTGCTTAACTATCGGTCACCATAGGCTAAGTCGGCATTCCGTCAGTGCGAGATTCTACCGCGTGTGTAAACTCTGTGGCCCACTGCAACGACCACCAGGACACTGCCTCCTCGACGACGACGCTCACCTATCTCTTACACTCTCTCTCTCTCTCTCTACCTCTACCTACATTCCTGTCTCTTTCTATTTCTCTCCTTTCATCTCTTAACCCTCCTCCGGTTGCGCGCCTTTATACTGGCGTTCCTCCGATCTTCCGTCTGCGGTTGCGCGCCTTCAACGGCGTTCCTCCGATCCTCCGCCTCC
>NW_011966952.1:8226-26712 GCF_000949405.1 Vollenhovia emeryi | reverse complement strand
AAAAAAGTTATTAAAAAAGCTCACTGCTCGCTGCGTGACAACTTTTTTTCGGCGCGCCGCTCCACCTCTCGCTATTAGATGATGCCCCACCGTTGCCTGCCGAGTCCGGCCTGCCGCCTTCTACGCTCTCATTCGCTCAGACATTAAAATTAATTTCTCGATAACTATTGCGAATTTTGCAAAATGGTACAGGACTTTTCTATTCAGTTTGCCCCGGTCTATCCACCATCTACGGGACATACGGGTATTAGGACACACCCTGTATATTTAAAACAGGACTATCAGTCAGAGCTCTTTTCAACTCGAGAAATGCTCTCCTTTGTTCGTCATCAAATCGAAACTTTTCGTCCTTTTTAAGTAGATCGCTTAAAGGCTTTGCTATGACAGAAAAATGGGGAATAAATTTGCGAAAATATCCGGACAACCCCAAAAAACTTTGCACGTCTTTTAGTCCCTGAGGTTTCGGAAAGCTAGCTACGGCTTTTATTTTGTCTTCGGATGGATAAACTTTACCCGCTTCTATTACATGCCCTAAGAATTCTATCCGTCTTTGTAGAAATTTACATTTTGTAACGTGCCGTTAACAACAAAGCACTTTCCCCCACCGCGCACAAGTCCCCCGGCACCACTCCGCCCCGCACCTACAACCGACGGGTATATAAGCCGGCGAAAAACCACCGAGAGCACCAGATCCCGACCAGCGAGCTGAGCTGGTCTTCCGACGGTGACGACGCGCTGAGTCCGAACCGTCTCTAACCTCGCGAGTTGAGCGAGACACCGACCCGCCTGTGATCCTGACGCGTGCTGAGCGTCAACCCGAGAACCGCGAGTTGAGCGGGAGATCCTTGCCGATCCGAGCCACGGGCTGAGTGGCCGTCCTCTCCATAAGCTATCGCGAACTGAGCGAAGCTTATAGTCCTCGCCACGTGTTGAGTGGCTCGACGCCGAACCGAACCTAACCTAACCGCGACCACGAGCTGTCATCCGCGAGCAGACAGTATACCGCGCCGACACCGAGCAGACCGCGCCTGCGCCGTCCGCGCCGAACCGCCGCGCCGCGCCGAGTCCGAGCAGACCGAAGCGCGTACGAACGCACCGAACCGAGCCGCCAATACCGCGCCGCCGCCGACATATCGACCAATCGACCGCCGTCGCGCGCATAGATCTCAAAGCGCCCCAGCGCCAGATTATAAAATAGCGAACCGCCGTCAGAACGGCCGTAGTTATAAGGATAGTTATAAGTTAGTTGTAAGTAGTTAATGTAATTCTAAGTGTTAAAATATAATTCGGTAGTTAAGATTTAAAACCGACTCTCTCTCTTTTCGAGACACCCACCGCCGGACCCTAGAATTCCCGCGGCTATCCGTTGCACAGCAACTAACTATTCGAACGGTCACAATTTCTTAAAATTAATATTGAGACCGTACTCACTGGCAACCTCTAATATCTTTTCCAAGCGTGTCAAGCACTCCTGTTCATTTGGAGCAGCAATAATTAAGTCATCTAAATATGTTCTAGCTAATCCGCGAAAGATATGGTTAATAAACCGTTGAAATACGGCTGGCGCGTTACATATCCCGAATGGCATCTTTATAAATTGGTATTGACCATCATGAGTAACGAATGCCGTATATTTTCTACTGTTCGTCTCGACCGTTACATGAAAGAATCCTCACTTCAAATCTGTTTCGGTAAAGCTGAGCGTCTCCTCAGTCCGAAACGAGGCCCGGTTTCCGCCTCGATTGAGACGCGAAGGGAGAGATCGGGTTTGCTGAGCCTTATATCCGCGTCCGCTCGACTCCTCGACGGATCCCGAGTGTAGAGTCACGGGAGCGTTAGAGCTTGCTCTGGATCCACCGATGGTCCGAGGTAGCGATCGGACAAAGAGAAACTGTTGCGATGACAAGGACCTTGGATAAACGGAGCCAGAGGACGGTCACACAACTGCGAGACAAAGCAAGGGGAAAGCAACGACCACGGGTGTTGTGATGACGATACGAAAATTTAAACAAAGGACAGGAGCGGCGGATGAGTTGCGATTTACAGAGGAACTTTGATTTAGTCGAAATTGACTCAGAATTGTAGAATCACGAGACGACGATCTTCGAGATATTCTACAGATCACTCATCATCGACAACCTCCCCTAACTTTATTAACAAACGATACAAGAGAACAGAAATAAACTGAGATGAACATTTAGTGACTACAATAATGTGAAGAAATGATGAAACGGAGGAGGACAAGGAAACGCGCTGGATCCTTGTCCGACCGACACAAGTAGCGAGCTCCGGCGACGCTAATTCCGATCACCGCGTTCAACGCAGCTGAGACGCTATGAAACTTGACGCGAACACCAAAGTCTTGCGCGAACGATTTTAGATTTTCTCGTTGTAACGACCGTAGAGAAAAATGAGCCCGATGTCTGAGGATTTCCGAAAGAACCGACTCGTAACCGATTTCTATTCCTGCTTGACAGCGACTAGATTTTCTAATGATCGATCGCGGCTAGACGCGAGCGTTCCTCGAACCGAGCCTCGGATTCGGCGAAACCGCTGCGAATCAGCTGTGCCGCTAGCGCTCGCGCGACACGTGATAGCGACGTGATCGCGGCACAGCTGACTCGGTGCGCCGCACGATCGGTGATTTTCAGCGACGAGCGGCAACCCGAGCGACGGTGCTCGAACAAAATCAATTGAACTAAAAACAGATCCGCCTTGTAGTTCATCTAATATTTCCTCGATTAAAGGTAGCGGATATTTATCTTTCTCAACAACTCTATTTATTTTACGAAAATCAATACAAACGCGATGACCTCCGTATTTTTTCTTCACGACTACAACGGGACTTGCATTCTCAGACGAACACGGTTCTATAACTCCTTCTCTGATCCAGTCATCGACTTGTTTGCTTACAACGTCTCGCTCAGGTACCGGTAATCTACGTGGTTTCTGTCAAATCGGAGTTTCATCCTTAAGTACTAAACGCATTTTTATATCAGTCGTCTTAGTTTCCTTAGGTACATACGACACAATTAAGTTTTCCAGTCGTTTGCGCAGTTTTACATCTTCGACATGTCCTATATCTATTTGTTCGTCATTTATCCGAATTTGCGTTAAGAACTTAACAAGCGGAATTTTGCGTATCTGGATACCCTTTGTATCAATCTTTACTTCTGCCGAACTCAAAATATCGCAATCGACTACAGCTCCCACGCTCATTAAACTCGTAGGTATGACATAAACGGTACTTGGAAATTCCCCGCCATCAATTTGAACAACAGTCTGAAGTAACCCAATGGTCGTGTCTCGTTCTTACCAAAACCAATCAACAGGGTATCAGTGTTACGTAGCTGGCTCATTGGCAACTCGGTATCAATAAATATATCTTCGCGTAATACAGTAACCTGGCTACCGGTATCGATTAAAGCTTTTACGCGTACGTTATTAACGACTATATCTTTACACATATTGACTTTAGATGTACCAGCAATATTATTAGCCAAATCGCACGTTTGAACCGATGCCGATTCTTTAGTCTCACCTTTTTTTCACATTCAGCCGCCGTATGTCCGAAAGCCTGGCACTTAAAACAACGTTTACCTAATGATTTGTTACCGCAGTCCTTAGAAATGTGTCCTTTCGCCCCGCAGTTATAGCAACGTACGTCTGACTTCGCGTCCTTTCTCTCGGTTATCTTCTTTGATGCATCCGTTGTCCTTTTTGACACATCCACTGTCCTCTTCCCTGAATCAGCTCGTCTCGTGGCGTCGTCCTTTCCCTAACTGTTCTTCATCTGGTCACGCCCCTTCCGACGAATGTCCTCGTATATTTTAAGACGTTCCTTAAAATCTCGTTGATTCTTCGTTCCAAACAGTATAATTTTATTCTGCATGTCGTCTTGTATGCCATCTATCACGTACTGAATGAGCGCGTCCTGTTCTATTTCGCCTCTGGATGCCAACTCCTTCATAACAAAATAATATTCTTGTGTAGTTTCTTCCTTTTTCAATTTACGCTCGGCAAGCATTCGGTGCAACTGCGCACTATTTACCTCCGTCGCAAATTCTTCACGAAGAGCACTTTTCAGTTTCTTCCACGTCTTAACCACACCTTCGCTCTGTATATACAGCTTAGCTAATCCTCTTAGTGATTTCTTTGCAAAAATCACCTTCTCTATCTCCGACCACTTATACAGCGTAGCGGAATCTTCAAATTCGGCAATCCATCGTTCAACTGGATAAGAATCACTGCCGTCGAAGTGTCGGATAGAATCTTCGATGTCTCGATAATTCATCGCGAACTTTACTGACCGTCGATTCCCTATATTGCCGACTGCATTACCGATCGCATTACCGATCGTATTACCGACCGTATTACCGACCGCATTGTTTGTTTCTTCGTCCTCGTCTCCAGATATGTCGTCATCGTTGTTGATCCCGTCGTTTGTTTCTTCGTCTTCAGACGCATCGTCCTCGCCATCTTGGGTTTCTGTCAGTGAATCGATGTCCATCAATCCCTTGCACACGCGTCTTATTAATTCGTCCTTTGATCCTTGATAGTCTAAGCCAAGAATGTTACAGCACGACACGATATCACTGTGCATCAGTTCGCTCGCGTAGGCTATCTTATCTGCATGTTCCGTCGAATCATCTCGGAATGCGAATCCTCTAAACTCTCGCAATCGTTTCCGATTCGATCGGTCGCCGTCTATTTGGAATACGAACTTATGCAGTGCTTTCACAGCTGCCGCAGATGCCGTCTTGATCTTGTGTTCCACCGTCGCAATTTGCGCAAGCATTTCCATCTTCAGTTCCACTGTATCTCAGGAACACTTCGAGTTTTCGTCACTTTTCGTCTTCGGCTTTATATTGTGCCTCTGGAACACCTCGAGTTTTCGTCACTTTTCGTCTTCGGCTTTGTTGTATCTCTGAACGAGCCCCCAAAATTGTAGGAATATCACAACTCTTTATTTCTTAACTTAACTTCTTACATCGACGTCTCTGCTTGTGCCCACTCGCAATGGCTAGCAACGACTGACTGTCGTGTCCGCTCTCTCTCTAGCACGCGCTTGCACTCATTCCTCTGTCTCTTGTCGCCATGCCGCTAATACACGCGAGCGGTGCTTCACGCGCCTCTCTCACCGCACGCCAAACTTAAAATAACGAACAGTTTTACTTAAATCTACGCCTTTATACCTACATATATACATATATAATATTTGAATTTTTGTAATACACAATGGCCTAGGTTACATCGTGTACTTGATACGCGTATTAAATAGTAAGAAATAGTAAATAACTAGTGAATTGGTTTAGTCATTGGCTGATCAGTTCATATACACTATATTTGATACGCGTATCAAATGCACGATGTAAACTAGGCCAATGTGCAATGCTGAACGTATCAAAGTTAAGAATGTGATATAAAACATTAACTTAGTAATATTTTCTTTAAAGTTTGTTATGTTTATTTACATTTTATACAATGTGGAATGCTAAAAAACGAATGTAAAATTAAAATGTTAAGGTTCATAATATGTTATAAGCAGAAATATTTATAAAATGTTTTCTTTTTAACTTTGTTTATTTTTCTGCGTGATTTTACATGAAATGTTCCGCATATGTACTTTGATTTGTACATGTTTACTGTACGTACAAATACATGTTTGTATGAATAAATATTAATTTACAGAATGTTAATAAAGAGTCACAAATTAATATTATTTAACCAAATAAATATATAGAATATAAAAATATATACGTGCGTATGTGCGTGTATATACCTACGATGTACGATACAAATCACATTCTGTTGATATTCTAGTATATAAACAGAGTATCCTCAGTATATACCATTGATATACGTGTATTTTCAGCACATACTATAATATACATATATGAGAAAAAGCGGACATTAGTGCATTCTCAGTACGTACTCAGTACATCATACAACATATTCGAAAGTTATGAGAATATAGGTAACGTACTGTTGTGATATTCTCAAAACTTTCTCAGTATCTACATGTGCTGTGTGGGTAAGCATTAAGGTACTTAGACATATTTTAAGCACAAAGAAACAATTATTTTAAATAAAAGTCTGTTTACTTTTTGGAATTTGTATAGTCAATTGCGAAAAGATTATTTGTTTTACAATTATTTAATGATCTTTAATCTTTTCATCGTTGGCTACCAATATATTTACACGGACAATTATTATTATTTTAATATTATAATATAATTGCAATACTTTGTACATGTTGAATATGTCATTTACGTTTCAGCTATTTGATACGTTATGGTGGATAATTTGCCTGAAAATGTTTGATTACATTGAAACTTGTATATTTGTATTGCGAAAGAAACCAAACCAGGTCTCTTATTTGCACGTGCATCATCATATATCTAATGTGATATTCTGTTGGCATTATTTGAAATACGTTTTGGATGTTAGGTGTACATATTTTACTTTGCTCAATTGTATCGTGCATGTAATCATGTACATATACTATTTTATTTCTGCATGGAGTCCCAATCTCCAACGGATAATATCTTCCTTTAAACCATTTCTAACTGTGGTACAGATGGTAAGTATCAATACAGCATTTTCTAATTAAATTATTCATGTGATATTATCATGTCCTGGGAAAAAATGCAAAATCTCATTATACAGGGTGTCTCATTTTTAATGATCCACGCATATATCTCCAAAAATATAAAAGATACGGAAAAACGTTTCAAACAAAAGTTGTTTGGTTCGAAGGGGGATATAAGGTCGTGCCATTGACTTGACATTGGATAATCATTTAAAGGTTATGTGAAGGTCACCTTAATTTTTTAAATAAACCCCCTATTGTTTATTATACTATCGTATTCTACAAATTAATATGAACAACTTTTGTCTGAATCATTTTTTATTTGCCTAATATTTTTTTAGATATTCAAGAGAAAATTTATGACTTTTTCAATGTTTAACTTATGATATCTCGATGGATATCTTTGTTTTATCTCCCCCCTCCCTTCCAAAGTATCTTCTCTACAAAAGTAATGATATCATCAAATGGCGCCAACTAAACTAAATATTTATACCAACTAGGTACTTTATTATTTTTTATACTAGAATGTCCAAACAATATCAAGTATAAAATTTTATCAGAAGAAATAAAGGAAATAATAATAATATTAATAATAATATTAATGAGACAAAGTTTTAATACTTATTCAATAATGCAAACAAATTTAATACAACATTATTGTTTATTAAAAGAACCTGGCGCTACTAAACCACTGAAGTATACAATCTAAACTTACAATTAATTGTAATCCCTAATCCATAACACACGCGGGCGTGCGCGTATGCGCAAGCGTGTGTACAAAAGAAAGAAAGAGTTTAACACTTTAGTAAGAAAGGAGGAAGAGCGCAATTAACATTGGGTTTAGCAGCACCAAGTTTTTTTAATAAACAATAATGTCATGAATCAGGATCAATATGTATCTCACAATTAAATTCGAAAAGGCGATCTTTTAATGAAATATTTAGTTGTATTAAATTTGTTTGCATTATTGAATAAATATTAAAAATTTGTCTCATTAATATTATTATTAATATTATAATATTATTATTTCTTTTATTTCTTCCGATAAAATTTTATGCTTGATATTGTTTGGATATAATATTCTAGTATAAAAAATAATAAAGTACCTACCTAGTTTGTATAAATATTCAGTTTAATTGGCGCCATTTTATAATATCATTACTTTTGTAGAGAAGATATAATATTTTGGAAGGAGAGGGAGGAGATAAAACAAATATATTCAAATAATTAAATTATACAGGGTGTGTCCTAATTCCCGGATGTCCCGTAGATGGTAGATAGACCGGGGCAAACTGAATAGAAAATTCCTATAACATTTTGCAAAATTCGTAATAGTTATCGAGAAATTAATTTTAATGTCTGAGCGAATGAGAGCGTAGAAGACGGCTGGCGGGACTCGGCAGGGGCAAGGGGCGAGAGCCGAGGGTCGAGCGGAAGCTCTCCGCTCGCTGCGTGACAACTCTTTTCGGCGCGCCGCTCCACCTCTCGCTATTAGACGATGTCCCACCGTTGCCTGCCGAGTACGGGCCTACCGCCTTCTACGTTCTCATTCGCTCAGACATTAAAATTAATTTCTCGATAACTATTGCGAATTTTGCAAAATGTTATAGGACTTTTCTATTCAGTTTGCCCCGGTCTATCTACGGGACATCCGGGAATTAGGACATACCCTGTATATAATAATTCTTGATTGGAAGACTCTTATACTTGGTGCCTTTTTCAAATTTTTTTTATTAAAAAAGGTTATTTTTTAAGATAATATCACCAATTTTGTAGTTTTAATTACACTGATCTTGGTGAAACATCAGTTTTTTCCGTGTACATATCAACATTCGTATGTACACTAGGACCGGTATTCACAGTCAGATCTTATGGTAGTTATAACTATCTACATAACATTAGGTTGAGCAGCGCCAAGTTATTGTAATTTAAAATAAAATATTTATTTGTATTAAATTGTCTAAATGATATTTTTATGTATTAAAAAGAGTAAGATGTTCCCCAAGAGTAAGATGATCCCGAGGTGCAAAGTTATCGCGCGTGTCTCGAGCACTACAACCAACCATGGCAGGAAACGCACATCAACGGTCCACCGCCGCTCGTTAAAGATTGCGCTCAATGTCAAAGCAAGCGAAACGAATAGGTGCCGGTCTGTTGAACAGTGCGATAAACGTGCTTCCTTTCAAACTGCATGTGCCCGGTTATCAATTTTGTGGACCTGGAACTCGTCTCGCCGAATGATTGCAGCGCGGTGAGCGTGGGGTGAATCCGTTGGACGCGGCGTGCCGCGAGCACGACATTGCGTACTCGCGAAGCGGTAAACTCATCGATCGTCACGTCGTCGATCGAGTCCTCGCTGAGAAAGCGCGCGATCATATCACAGCGAGAGACGCGACCCTTGACGAGAGAGTCGCGGCGATCGCTGTATGGGGCGCTATGAAGGTAAAAACGAAATGAGGATCCGGCAACGACAGACTAAGGACAGATGGCAGCACCGAGATGCCGACCTAACGTCGGATTGACTGCTGCAGCGGCAACGCGCGCGTTGCAAGTTTTTTCACGTTTTACAGTTATCACCCATCTTTTCCTTCTCTCTGGGTCTTTTGGAAACTCGTGTCCACCCATATTAGAACTTTTAAACACGCTGCACATAGGCATTTTGTCGAACAACGGCGTTAGCTCCAACAGTTCCGTAATTGCTTGTACGGCCTAGCAGACGCGGCTTAGGTCGGCAGCTCCTTAGCGCTCCTAGCGGACGAAAGTGGCTGCCCGGATCCTCATTGGGAATGGGTATGAAGAGAGGAAGGAAAACGAGGGGGAGGAAGAGGACGAAGAGAGTATTGCTAACGGCGAAACGCGGAGGCTTATTGCCCATTCTGCCAATGCTAGGGGTACTTGGTTCCTTGATTGGTGGAGCCGCCGGTGTAGCGAAGGCGGTGAACGACAACAAAGCCGCACGAGGCCAGTTAGAGGAGTTGCAACGTCACAATCGGACGATGGAGGTCGCGGACTGTACCTCGCACCGTACAAAAAACACGGAGATGGTTGTGGTGGGAAAAGAAAAAAAAAACGTGAACGGAGACACTAGAGGCGCTCGATTTACCGATGTTTCACGTCACGACGAGCAGACAATTGAGTCGAGCGGCGCGTAAACTACGCATACCTCACTTTAGAAGGGTGTTCATGCGTGACGGTTTACCCATGAAAGCGCGACGTGAGGAGTGCGGCATCGTAATCTCGATGACAAGGTGGGTCCGGGTACGCATTGGGTTGCCTATGTGAAAAAGGCGAACGATGTTGTATACTTTGACAGTTTTGGACATCTTCAACCTCCGCGAGAACTCGCGCGATATCTAGGGGACCGCAACATAACGTACAATCATCAATCGTATCAAACGTTCAGTTAAACTTTCTGCGGTCAGTTGTGCCTGTGGTTTCTTTATGAATTCGATTGGACGCGTCCTGGACAAAACTTTAAACACATTCGAGATAAACCTCAGTCGACTCGACCATCATGTCGCTGACGCTCACACTGACGGGAACGAGCGACGTTCTCATCACGAGCTATTTTCCTGCTCTCGATCTCAGTGACGGTGAATACGAGTTCGGCCTTGCAAATTTCGAGACCTACAACGCGATACCAAACGTTAATTCGACGATCGATACATTTTATTTTGGGGCCAACGACGAAACGATCATCATTCCCGAAGGATCGTATGAATTGCGCGCAATCGAAAGGTATCTCAAGGCCGCGATTATCGACAGACGACAACGCGACGGCTGGAAAGGTCAAAGGATGACGATGAAGACCTCAACGAGTATCGCGTGTACGACAACGATGATTACGACGAGGAGAAGGAAAACCAATATACGAGGTCTGTTCAAAAAGTATCGCGAATTTTGTGTTTTTTCAAAAATTATTTATTTATTCATGAATATCTATGTTGTCCCCTTCAAAGTAATTCCCATCAGATATTATACACTTGTGCCAACGTTTTTCCAATCTTCGAAGCACTTCAAAAAATCCTTTTTTGTGATCTTGTTCAGCTCCTCCTTCGATGCCGTCTTCATCTCCTCAATCGTGGCGTAGCGTCGTCCTTTCATGGGCCTCTTCAGTTTCGGGAACAAGAAAAAGTCACAGGGGGCCAGGTCTGGGGAATACGGTGGCTGCGGCATCATTAGTGTGTTGTTTTTGGCCAAAATTCGCGCACAAGCAACGATGATTTTTGGTCGAAAGTGAGCAATTTTGGTACGAATTTCGCGGCGACCCGTCTCATGCCCAAATCATTGGTAAAAATCGAATGGCACGAGCCAATCGATATGTTTAGGTCCTCAGCAACTTCTCTAACGGTGATTCGACGATTGGCCAATACTATTTTCTTCACTTCATCAATGTTTTCGTCTGTTATTGACGTGCTCGGGCGTCCGGCACGCTCTTCGTCGTTCACATCTTCTCGGCCCTCTGAGAACATTTTGTTCCAACGATAAACGTTGCTTTGGTTCAAGGTAGCTTCACCATATGCCACAGTCAACATTCGGAATGCGTCCGCGCACTTACTTTTGTTTTTCACACAAAATTTGATACATATTGTTACGTTCCGCGTGCGTCCTCGCACACTCCGGTCGCCGCGTCTCCGCGCACTCCGACCGCGAACTCAGTTCTCGAGAGTGCCCGGCACTCTTTCGCGCACGTACGCGTCAAAGAGACACACCAAAATGAGAAGAACAAGAACAGTGGAACTTTATTAGAATTACTACACGTCCAGACGGCTCGAGAGCCAAGCTTCCAATCAATCGATAATGTTTATACACAACAGTTGCTCATCGGTATCGTGGCAACCCGCCACGATACCGGGCGCCGCTTTCCATCGAGGGCCGGAATCTTCGCGAGTGTAACAATATTCTTTGATCCATTTCTTGGAATAGGCAAAAATCGAAGACGAGCCAAAACACCAAGCAAAATAGCTGTCAAAAATTAACTGAACATTCAAAATGGCCGAAATTGTGAGCATGAGTGAGGGACATGAGTACCAACATAACGCCACAAAAAAATCGAAAATCGAATATAAGTAGCCCGCGGAAATTCAAAATTCGTGATACTTTTTGAACAGACCTCGTACTATCATTCTTCGTGCCAATGAAAATAACATGAGGACCGAGATAAAATGTGCTTACAGAGTAAATTTTACAAAACCAAACAATATTGACTCCTTATTGGGTTTCTCGACAACGCGTGTATTGAAACCAAACAAATGGTACGTGTCTGACCAACCGATAAATATCATGAGTGTCAACGTCATACGTGTGGAATGCAACATTACCGCGGGGGCTTACAACAACGACAAACCGGTACACACGATATATGAGTTCGTGCCGAGTGTTCCACCGGGATATAAGGTGTTGGAAACGCCGACGCAGATCATTTACCTACCAGTCATCGTGAGGAGTATTACCGATAACACTGCGAGTGGTGGATCAAAACGGTCATCCGATTAATTTTTGCGGGGAGGAAATAACAATACGATTGCATGTGAGAAAACACGTAGCGTGAGATATGGTCGTTGTTGGTGATTCGCGCGTGAAAAACGAGTCTGTTCCCTACGTTGAAAGAAAAGGAGGAGGAGGAGAAGGAGGGAACGGAAATTAGTTGAGCGCTGCGAACGTCGCGTTCCTGCGATCGCTCGGTTTCATTGTGAGAAACAATAATTATGGTGGTCGACATCCGGAGGTGAGCCGCTTTTCGACGAGCGCATCGTCAAAATCGAAACTCACGCGTACAACCCCTACGCTAGAGTCCCTGTAGTAAGAGTCTGGCAAGAAATATTCTCCGTTTGATAGATTTGACGCAAAATGGCGGAACCAATAAGGTGTCTCGAATCTGTACTCTGAAAGCGGTATTATTATTATTATTATTATTTGGTTACCTTTGGTCTGTTCGTTATCGCTGCATTACTGCACTAGTGCAATTAACTAACCGCACTAGTGCAGTAATGCAGCGATAACGAACAGACCAGACGCCATTTTGCGTCAAACCTTGCCAGACTCTTACTACAGGGACTCTACCCTACGCCAATGCAACGTTCGGATACAGCGATGAACAACGAATACCCATACAACAGCAGGATCTGTACACTCTACCGTGTGAAAGCGCTCTATATGTGGAGGGAAAATTGTCCGTTGAGGCATGTCGATGTCGGACGATGAATCAGACGTCAAAACTTGCGAGCAACTGCGTCAAGTTCATGTTCGAGGAGATACGTTACGAGCTCAATGGCGTAGAGATCGATAGAAATCGCAACGTTGGAATAACCAACACGATTAAGAATTACGTTTCGTTGACCTCACGCGAGCTCGATATATTGCAGAACGCTGGATGGGGTGAGCCACGTTTCCGATAGCGGTTCTTTCAGCCTGTGTGTCCCCATGAAAATATTATTAGGCTTTTGCGAGGATTACAAACGCGTAGTGGTAAACGCTCGACATGAACTTATTTTGATACGCGCGCGCAACGATCACAATTGCATCGTGGCAAAAGCGAGTGCTAAAAATCCTAAAATCGTTCTTTCGAGGGTGCAAGGCGAATGCCGCACATTGTGTTGAACGATGTTAACAAATTGTCGCTTCTAAGAACGCTGGAGAGCGGACGATTTTTAAGCGTCGGATTTCGCTCGTGGGATCTGTACGAATTTCCTTTGCTGCAGAGCACGACCAAGCACCCATGAGCTGTGAAAACTGCGGCGCAACTAGAGAAACCGCGATACGTATCTTTGCGCTACAGACAGGAAGAAGAAACGTTTTGACAAGCGATTCCTCGACCTTCGATTATTGCAAGCTAACCAACGTAAAACTGTATTTGAATTCAGACTTTTATCCCTATGACGACATGAATCTTGATATAGATAACAATAAATTTGCTGTACTGTACGACATGTATGCAAAATTTCAAAAATCGTACTATGGGCGAAAACTCGACGATGCGTATCTAAACGTAAAATCATTCATAACATCCGGCCCATTCGTGGTGATCGATTGCTCTCGTCAGAACGAGGCGGTGAAAAGCGCCACTGTGAACGTTCGCGTAGAGTTCGAATGCAAGGAAAACGTTCCAGCCGACACCACAGCGTATTGTCTTATCATTCATGACCGAATCATCGAGGACAGTCCCTTGACAAAGAAGAACGGTATAAAAAGAAGCCGTCTCGCACGACGGTGCTGAAAAGTCGTTCAGATCGCTCCGCACAATGTCACACGTGCCTGTCTTCATCGACCTCCAGGGCTTCGTCGTTCATGAAAAATTCATCGTAAAGGAGGTAGCCGTGCTGCGAGACAAACATGTGTTAACGCATCATGTTTTTAAAGCACCGATGGCCTGGGATCTATTAACGAGATCCGAAAAATCTCAAGCTTGCTGGCTAACGGCGAATCATCACGGATTGCACTGGAAGGATGGAGACGTTCAATACGTGCGCTCCAGAGAGATCATACGGCGAGCCCGTGTGACGGATTGGCGGACGATGCGACGATCTACGTCAAAGGGCTCCAGAAGAAGAAGTGGCTCGAGGAGATTCTCGACGGTTGCGCCCACAATATCCAGTCCATCGACGCTGATTACGATGACATCGACCGTCTGGAGTTTTTGACCGCGGCCAATTCGTTTCGATGCAGACGCCACATCGAACACTGTGCGATAACGAACTTTACCAAATTGCGCGATTGGTGGATAGAACGACAAACAGCTCTCGACACATTGGTGTAAAAATATGTATTATTCATATTTTTAATTGCAAAAAATATATACTATTAAATGTGTATCATGTTTTAATTATTATCTTTCCTAATCCTCGGATTATCTTTGCGGTTGTTTAAACCACACGTCTGTCGCTTAGCTTCTGCGCGCATCGCCAGCATAGTCAGTACGAATTCAATCTTCGTGCAGTATAGATTAAAAAAAACGAAAGTTAAGTGAAGCGGATTAAACGTTTTGAGGTAAGCAAGTTTGTCTCAAATGTAATAATCTCACTTCGATCCGATTAACGTAGGCTTATCTATCTCATAACCTCCGCTTTCTCCAGCCCTACCGTACATAACAATAAAACCTCCGACCACTCTTGAGGAAAGCGAAAGACCCATTGACGGAGTGCGACCGCAGGATAACGAAGACCGGTATCACCTACTCCTGCGGAGCAGCTGTTTCGTGCAATCGGTCGATGGACCTATTTACGTATCACGAGTGTTCCCATGATATAACATGTGAAAGGAGTGTTACTTTTCACGACCAATCAGAGGTGTAAACCCCTACGTCAGGAAAACCGAGTATCACACAATTACCTCGCGCTTATACCGACTATCGTGGAAGGAAAAAATTTGTTGTGTGCGGTGTGACGGGAATTGGTTCGCCTGCAAAGGGCGATTCAGTGTAGACAGTGTATAGAGGAGTATTGAGAGAGTGAGAACAATATTTTAATAAGAGATAATGTAAATATGAACTATGAGGCGGAAACGATAAAACGGTATTAAGTAAAATATTCCTCCATACTCATTCAAACTTCACGCGCATTTCAGCCGCGTATCAAACTCCATCGGATCACGTGATTCTATTCGTTGACGATAAAATTTATAAAGTCAATTATCCCGACTTCACGCTAGTGCCAACTTGGCCGAGAACTTTCCGAGACTTTGGAATTCCTATGAATGCGAAAATAAACGCTGCCGTAAATACGAACAAAGGAAAGTCTTACGTGTTGTACGGCGGATATCTCGTCGGTGATAGACGACTGCTCCGACAGCATTAGCAAATTTCGCACCATTGAGTCCACCTTTCCAGGCATACCAAACGGAGTGATGTCAATCTTCAGATACCTCGACGGTAATCTATATTTCGCGACGTTGCACGTGCGAAGTGTGTGAAAAAAAGTAAGTGCTTGAAGCGTAAAAAGTATTATGGAGCAATTATATGGCCTAATGTTGCTTACTGACACCGTGAGTCATGAAATGGCTGAGCTCGCGACAACCCTGGAGACTCTATCGTCGACCGTACGCGACATGTATGTACAAGGACTTGGAAAAATTGAAGAAGAGTCTTCCGAAATTTGTAACGATGGATGTTAATTTGCATGTGCACGATAAACCTGTAACTACATTGTAAGTATATATTGTTGTAAGTTAATGTAACACACACACATACACAGTTGCGTTAGAGTGTGTATATCTTTTACAGAAAAGAGATTCTGAGCTTTGCAAAAGATTTGTCCAGACCCGTGGACGAGTACGCAAAAAGAATGATGGAGATTTACGAGGAGCTACACGCTTCGAAAAGTATGTCGGAAATCAGCGAGGAGATCAGAAATACGAATGGGACGTCTGAAGATAACGGAGAGACGCAGAGTGTGGTTAAGAAAATAAGGAAAAATTGAGAGAGACGCAGAGTGTGTGCCAAAAATGCGGAAAAAGAGGACACTACGGGCGAGACTGTCGCAGCAGCCGGTACGCCAACCGATTCGCCTTACCGAAACCGGAGGGACGACCAAAGATTAATACCATCGAAAAATATTGCAACTATTGCAAAAAAAGGCAGGGCATGTTCGTAGCGAGTGCTGGTCACTGCACGGACGGCCCGAGCGAAGAAACGTGACACGCCGCGATAGCGAAAAAGGCAACCGACACCCGCGCGAACGGGGAACGGACAAGCAGATAAACACAAATACCAAAGCAATTAAAAACACAGAGTCGCAAAGTAGCGACGAAGAGGAAAAGAATGTTAAACCCAAGCGACATGCCGCCACTTATAGAGTTACACTTGTCAAACCACATGAAAAAGCCGATATTGGTCTAGATCTTATATCCCTACCCGCTTGAGAAGCGAAGAACGGAAAGATAGAATTTTTATTCGACACAGGCGCTACCATCTCACTAATCAAACTAAAGGTATTGAGAGACGACGCCGAAATTTATGAAGAACAGACCAAGCTACTCGGAATAACTGGGCACTCTATTACTACAATAGGGAAGGCGTACCTGAGAATCAAGTTATCCGACAG
Organism: Vollenhovia emeryi; assembly: GCF_000949405.1. Classification (NCBI taxonomy): domain Eukaryota; kingdom Metazoa; phylum Arthropoda; class Insecta; order Hymenoptera; family Formicidae; genus Vollenhovia; species Vollenhovia emeryi. The sequence continues at coordinate 10,083 of NW_011966952.1, read as the reverse complement.
AGAAATCAAACACCCCGTTTACATGATAAAAGACGACGTACCGATAAGCTACGACGGGATCCTCGGAGTGAACTTTATTCGGAAGAACGAAGCCATATGCGACTACAATACGAAGCAAATAAAAATCGGGAAAACAACATTTAAATTGTACCCGTATAAGCGCATCTCGCTCAAACCACGAAGCGAGACAGTAGTGCTCGTCACTACGAACCGAAATTCAATAGGCATAACGCAGAGAGAAGATACTTCTCCAGACATCGTTATCGGACATTGCTTAGTAGAACCAGAAAACTTTAACTGCCCGGTAAGCATCGTTAACACTAACGAAAAGGAAATAGAGATACAATTACCATCGTCATCATAGACGAAATAGTGAATCACACCTCACCGACGCGGAAAGCGCGGAATATATAAATAACGTTATTGCAAAAAGGGACGGAGAACTTTCCCTCCCGCGAGAAGAACGCATAACCAAACTCCTGCGGACCGAACACCTAAATAAAGAGGAGAAAGAAACATTAATACACACTTGTGCTGAGTACGCGGATATCTTTCATCTAGATGGAGACAGGCTGACACACACAACTCAGGTAGAACACGAGGTCGTTACTCAAGCAAACTTACCGAGTGTGAACGTGAGACCGTATCGGTTACCCGAGAAGCACAAGGCAGAAGTAAATCGTCAAATCAAAGAAACGTTGCAACAGCAAATATTTCAACCAAGCACCAGCCAGTGGAACGCACCGCTTCTAGTTGTACCAAAGAAAACGGATGCGTCAGGTCAGGAGTAGATGGGCTGGGTTACTACTACCTCAACCTCAACTCTTGAAACGCGTTGACGCGATATTGCTGTTGGAAAGACGAATGTACATAGCATACGGAAAACATATATGGGCGATTGATATAGATGGAAAGATCTACAACGAACCTATGCTGCTTTCAAACTACATGCCATTCATTCATTCGAACTTCACGCACATTTCTGCCGCGTATCAAACTCCATCGGATCACCTGATTCTATATTCGTCGACGATAGAATTTATAAAGTTAACTACCCCGACTTCACGCTAGTGCCAACTTGGCCGAGAACTTTCCGAGAATTTGGAATTCGTATGAATGTGAAAATAAACGCTGCCGTAAATACGAACAAAGGAAAATCGTACGTGGTGTACGACGGATATCTCGTCGGTGAGATAGACGACTGCTCCGACAGCATTAGCAAATTTCACACCATTGAGTCTATCTTTCCAGGCATACCGAACGGAGTGACGTCAATCTTCAGATACTTCGACGGCAATCTGTAGGCCTGTTCTTTATTACTGCACTACTGAACTAGTGCAATAAGTTAAAATGAAACAAATAGATTACCTCTCATTCCAACTCATTGCACCAGTGTGCACTAGTTCAGGAGTGCAGCAATAAAAAACAGACCCTGTATTTCACGACTCGACGACAATTTTACAAATTCAACGAGTTTACGAAAACTGTACTAACGGCGGGTACGTTCGATCTGTGAACGTTTGTCAACATTATTTGCCCGCGAAACGACCTGTTGAAACAATTGCGCGATCTCCTTTATCGAATAGCGCGACCGAACAACATAAGCAACGACGACGACGATGACTATTATAATTAAGTATCTAAGTTAAATGAAATAAAAAAAACATACTCGACTTTACCCTTCTTGTATTTATTCACCTCACCCAAATATATATATATAATGTATATATATATATATATACATATATATAGGGGGTACTTCGAAAGAACGCAATATCGTATACTTTTTGTACACTTTATTTTTGGTACACATTATAGATATACAGGGTGAGTCTTTCCATATCCGACAAAATTTTT
>NW_011966952.1:5560-6595 GCF_000949405.1 Vollenhovia emeryi | reverse complement strand
TCGATGGATGTACGATGCGACCAACGCCCGATCGCTCGCGCTTTTATTCATTCTTCGTCGCCCGTGAGACTCTTGCTATTAGATGTTTGTCTACGATGATAAAAGTTACTCTGCATCGCCTCAAGTTTCCCGATTTGTAGGTTATATCGATACGGTTACGCAATATCCTTGCGATTAGTCGTCTGTCTGCGGTCATCTATCGCCGCAAACATCTCTCGATTTGAACGGTATAAATTTATTGTCAAGCATACGAGATTTAGGATCATTATTACTCATCGCCGCAGTTTTCCCGATTTGTAGGTTATATCGATACGTTTACGTAATATCCTTGCGATTAGACGTCTGTCTGCGGTTACCGATCGCTGCAAACATCCTGATTCGAACGGTATAAAATCATTGTTAAGTGCGCGAGATTTCTTAAGACTCTTCTCTCTCGCGACGTTGCACGCACGTGCGAAGTGTGTGTGTGTGTGTGTGTGTGTGTGTGTGTGTGTGTGTGTGTGTGTGTGTGTGTGTGTGTGTGTGTGTGTGTGTGTGTGTGTGTGTGTGTGTGTGTGTGTGTGTGTGTGTGTGTGTGTGTGTGTGTGTGTGTGTGTGAAAAACAGTAAGTGCGCGAAGCCGTAAAAAAACGTATCATGGAGCAATTGTATGGCCTGATGCTGCTGACTGACACCATTAGCCGTGAAATGGCTGAGCTCGCGACAAACCTGGAGACTCTATCGTCGACCGTACGCAATATGTATAAGGATTTGGAAAACTTGAAGAAGAGTCTTCCGACGTTTGTAACGATGGATGTTCATTTGCACGTGCACGATAAATCCATAACTACATCGTAAGTATATATTGTTGTAAGTTACATGTAACACACATATACACACAGCTGCGTTAGAGTGTGTGTTTGTTTACGGAAAAGACATTCGGAGCTTCGCACAGGATATGTCCAGTCCCGTGGACGAGTATGCAAACAGAATGAGGGAGATATACGCGGAGCTGCACGCTTCGACAAGGATGTCGGAAATCGGCGAGATCAGAAAA
>NW_011966952.1:0-5159 GCF_000949405.1 Vollenhovia emeryi | reverse complement strand
GAGAGAGAGAGAGAGAGAGAGAGAGAGAGAGAGAGAGAGAGAGACACACACACAGAGTGTGTGCGAGTAAAACTTAATACGAGTATTATTTTATGTGTAACATATCATTGTAAACTGTTAAAATACAATATTTTAATAAAAACTGTTTTATAATATATCGAGACAGTGTGTGTATGGAGGAGTATTTAGAGAGTTAGTACAATAGTTTAATACCGTTTTATCGTATCCGTTTCATAGTTCATATTGACGTTGTCTCTTATGAACATATTGTCCTCGCTCTCTAAATACTCCTCTGTACACTGTCTACAATGTATCGCCCTTTGCACGCGAACTACTTCCCGTTTGCATCGTACACAACACATTTTGATCTTCCACGGTATTCTGTAGAGTCGCGAGGTAATTGAGTGGTATTCCGTTTTCCTGACGTAAGAGTTTGCCCCTACGACTGGTCGTGCAAAGTAACACTCCTCGCACATCTTGTGCCACGGGTATACCCGTGATACGTAGATCGCTCCGCCGACCGATTGCATTAAACAGCTGCACCGCAGGAGTAAGTGATAACGATCCTCGTGATCCTGCGGGCGCGCTCCGTCGATCGGTCCGTCGCTTTCCGTCGGAGGTTACATCGCTGTGTGTACGGTAGGGCTGGAGAAAACGGAGGGCGAATTAGCCTTTTTTTTAAACCCGGTGGAAATCCTTTATGGATCATCACCCCTCTACCTGCTGGGACAGGGAGGGGTGGTATGTGGGACTGACCTCCCCGGCACTTGGGCGTTTTGATTCGCCCAAGGCCGGTAGTGCAACGGAGGCCTATACCGCACTAAAACCACCGGGCGTGGACTTCTCGGCGCTAACTGGGGCTGCCTGGGAATCGCTAGAGCATCACTGCCAGGCAGCCCCGCGCAGGGCGAATTAGCCTACGTTAATCGGATCGAAGTAAAAGTATCGCAGTTGAGAAAAAAAACTTGCCTACCTCAAAACGTGTAATACACTGAACTTCACTTTCGAGTTTTTTTTCACATTTACAGCACGACGATTAAATTCGTACTGACAATGGCGATGATGATGCGCGCGGAAGCTAAGCGACAGACGCAACCGCAACCGCAACTGCAAAGATAATCCGAGGATGGGGAAAGGCGATAATTAAAATATAACACACACACATGTAATAGTATATTGATATATTTTGCAAGTAAAATATGTTTCACAGTTAATCGGATATATATTTTGCAATTACAATGTGACACACAGTTAGCAGTATATAGATATATTTGCAATGAAAAAATATGAATAATAGATGTGTTTTTAGAAAAATGTGTCGTGAGCTGTTTCTCGTTCTATCCACCAATCGCGCAATTTGGTAACGTTCGTTATCGCGCAGTGATCGGTGTGGCGTCTGCATCGAAACGAAGTGTCCGCGTTCAAAAACACCAGACGGTCGATGTCATCGTAATCCGCGTCGATAGACTTGACATTGCGGGCGCATCCGTCGAGAATCTCCTAGAGCCACTTCTTCTTCTCGAGCCCTTTGACGTAGATCGTCGCATCGTCCGCCAATCCGTCACACGTGGCTCGTCGTATCATCTCTCTGGAGCGCGCGTATTGGACGTCTCCATCCTTCCAATGCAATCCGTGATGATTCGCCGTTAGCCAGCAAGCTTGAGATTTTTCGGATCTCGTTAATAGATCCCAGGCTATCGGTGCTTTAAAAACATGATGCGTTAACACATGTTTGTCTCGCAGCACGGCCACCTCCTTTACGATGAATTTTTCACGGAAGATGAAGCCTTGGAGGTCGACGAAGACAGGCACGTGTGACATTGTGCGTGGACGCAGTCTCTGTAGGTTTACGGTCTCGCAGCACGGCTACCCCCTTTACGATGAAGTTTTGTTTTTTCATGGACTACGAAGCCTTGGAGGTCGATGAAGACTGGCACGTTTGACAGTGCGCGGTGCGATCTGAACGACTTTTCCGTACCGTCGTGCGAGACGGCGTCTTTTTACATCGTTCTTCTTTGTCGAGGGACTGTACTCGATGACCCGGTTATAAATAGTATTTATACAATTTTGCGCACGACATTCGTCAGGGGACAGGACTCGATGATTCGGTCATGAATAATGAGACAATACGCTGTGGTGTCGGCCGGAACGTTTTCCTTACACTCGAACTCTACGCGAACGTCCACAGTGGCGCTTTACACCGCCTCGTTCTGACGAGAGCAATCGATCACCACGAATGGGCCGGATGTTAGGAATGATTTTACGTTTAGATACGCATCGTCGAGTTTTCGCCCATAGTACGATTTTTGAAATTTTGCATACATGTCGTACAGTACAGTAAATTTATTGTTATTTATATCAAGATTCATGTCGTCATAGGGATAAAAGTCTGAATTCAAATACAGTTTCACGTTGGTGAGCTTGCAATGATCGAAGGTTGAGGAATCGCTTGTCAAAACGTTTCTTCTTCCTGTCTGTAGGGCAAAGATAACGTATCGCGGTTTCTCTAGTTGCGCCGCAGTTTTACGGCCCACGAGTGCTTGGTCGTGCTCTGCAACAATGGACATTCGTACAGATCCTACGAGCGAAATCCGACGCTTAAAAACCGTCCGCTCTCCAGCGTTCGTAGAAGCGACAATTTGTTAACATCGTTCAAAACAATGTGCGGCATTCGCCATTGCACCCTCGAAAGAACGATTTTAGGATTTTTAGCACTTTCTTTCGCCACGATGCAATTGGTATCGTTGCGCGCGCGTATCAAAATAAGTTCGTGTCGAACGTTCACCACTACGCGTTTGCAGTCCTCGCAAAAGCCCAATAATATCTTCAAGGGGACACAGGCTGAAGGAACCGCTGTCGGAAACGTTTGGCTCACCCCACCCGGCGTTCTGCAATATATCGAGCTCGCGCGGGGTCAACGAAACGGAATTCTTAATCGTATTGGTTATTCCAATGTTGCGATTTCTATCGATCTCTACGCCATTGAGTTCGTAACGTATCTCCTCGAACATGAAGGCGACGCAGTTGCTCGCAAGTTTTGAATTCTGATTCGTCGTCGTTGATGCCTCATCGGACAATTTTCCCTCCTCGTATAGAGCGCTTTCGCACGGTAGAGTGTACAGATCCTGCTGCTGTATGGGTATTCGTACTTCATCGCTGTATCCGAACGTTGCATTGGCGTAGGGGTTGTACGCGTGAGTTTCGATCTTGACGATGCGCTCGTCGAAAATCGGCTCACCTCCGATGCTCAGTATATCGACCACCATAATTCTTGTTTCTCACAATGAAACCGAGCGATCGCAGGAACGCGACGTTCGCGGCGCTCAATTGATTTCCGTTCCCTCCTCCTCCACCTCCTCCTCTTCTTCTGTCAACGTACGGAACAGACTCGTTTTTCACGCGCGAATCACCAACAACGAGCATATCTCACGCTATGCGTTCTCTCACGTGCAATCGTATCGTTATCTTCTCCCCGCGAAAATCAATTGGATGACCGTTTTGATCCATCACTCGCAATGTTATATCGGTCACGCTCCTCACGATGACCGGTAGATAAATGATCTGCGTCGGCGTTTCCGACATTTTATATCCCGGCGGATCATTCGGCACGAATTCGTGTATCGCGTGTACCGGTTTGTCGTTGCTGTAAGCCCCCGCGGTAATGTTGCATTCCACACGTACGACGTTGACGCTCATGATAATTATCGGTTGGTCCGACACGTACCATTTGTTCGGTTCCAATACACGCGTTGTCGAGAAACCCAATAAGGAGCCAATATTCGGTTATATAATAATAATTGTTCGGTTTTGTAAAATTTACTCTATACGCGCATTTTATCTCGGTCCTCATGGTATTTTTATTGGCGCGAAGAACGATAGCATATTGGTTTTCCCTTTCCTTGTCGTCGTCGTCGACGTTGTCGTACAAGCGATACTCGTTGAGATCTTCATCGTCATCCTTTGACTTTTCCAGCCGTCGTCGTCGTCGTCTCTCGATAATCGCGGCCTTGAGATACCGTTCGATTGCGCGCAATTCGTACGAACCTTCGGGAATGACGATCGGTTCGTCGTTCTCTCCGAAATAGAATGTATCGTTCGTCGAATTGACGTTCGGTATCGTGTTGTAGGTCTCAAAATTTGGAAGGCCCACTCGTATTCACCGTCACTGAGATCGAGAGCGGGAAAATAGCTCGCGACGAGAACGCCGCTCGTTCCCGTCAGCGTGAGCGTCAGCGACATAACGGTCGAGAGTCGACTGAGGTGTATCTCGAATGGGTTTATAGTTTTTTGTTTTTTCGTCCAATCGAATTCGTAAAGAAACCGCAGGCACAATTGACCGCAGAAAGTTTGACTGAACGTTTGATACGGCTGATGATTGTACGTTATGTTGACGTCCTCTCGATAGCGCGCGAGTTCTCGCGGAGGTCGAAGATTTCCAAAACTGTCAAAGTACACAGCATCATTCGCTTTTTTCGCATATGCAACCCAATGCGTACCCGGACCCACCTTGTTATCGAGATTCACGATGCCGCACTCCTCACGTCGCGCTTTCACGGGTAAATCATCACGCATAAACACCCCTCTAAAGTGAGGTATGCGTAGTTTACGCGCCGCTCGACTCAATTGTCCGCTCGTCGTGACGTACATCGTCATACATCGGTAAATCGAGGAGTGGCCTTCACTTGGACACAGTACAAGTGGACACTGTGCAAATGGACACGGCGCAAATAGACACGGAATATTGCACACGGTTCATTAGCACACAGGAATTTTGGACACATAAAAGTTGCACACCGTAAAGTTGAACACGGTGCAAATGGACACCGTTCTTTTGAAAAGTTGCAGACTATAATGTTGGACACGGCGCAAGTGGACACCGCTCATTTGCACACAGTGAAAGTTGCACACCGAAAAGTTGGACATAGCACAAGTGGACACCGCTCATTTGCACACGGTAAAAGTTGCACACCGAAAAGTGGACACGGTGCAAGTGGACACCGCTCACTTGCACACTGTAAAAGTTACACGCCGAAAAGTTGGACACGGCTCAAGTGGATACCATTCATAATTAAAAAATGGTAAGTTTACAGGATCGTGTATTTTAAAGCAGAGAATATATTTATTTATGAGAGAATATATGTATTTTAAAGCAGAGGATA
>NW_011966951.1:68015-70325 GCF_000949405.1 Vollenhovia emeryi | reverse complement strand
TTTTAGCTAAATGCCGCCCGTTAGGCTAATCGACGACGATATAGTCTAATGGCCTGAAAAATGCATTAACCTTGCATTAACAAATAGAAAGTGTAAAAATTAATAAATTGACTTCAGGTATGAATTGACTATGTTATCCTGTATTAACAAATAGTAATGTAGTAATAATTGTGTATTAAATAAACAACGCATCGAGTCTCAAAACAAGCATTTCTTTAATCGCCTAAAGCGCATCAGGCCGTTAGGCGAAAAGCCGACTTGTCGTCTAACAGGCTGAATTTTTCAGGCCATTAGACTATATCGTCGTCGATTAGCCTAACGGGTGGCATTTAGCTAAACGCCTAGGCTTTTAGCTAAATGGCTAATTTCGCTATCGGGTTACGACATATACATATAAAAAATATATAATACCATATATGTACATATATTATACCTGTACAACAATAATAGATCGACAATAATACTGCATAAGAGATATGTACAGAATCGCAGTACTGAAACATCGGGAGAAATTTTTTTAATTAAACTAATATCAAAGAAACTGTTAGAAAAACGTTTATTCCATACAAACAAAATAAAATTTACAGTGTTTTTGAACGTATACTATCTTGGAGATAAACGTCTTAAAGGTTAACTATATGTATATTATAAGTTTCCATACAAATTCATTTTAAGATTCAATGTACCTTGGCGGAGATAAAATTCATAATTTGAATTGTGAAATGTCTGCATCACAAATTCATTTTGACAGACTCAACTGCCTGCATTTCAAAAATACAATTCGCATATACATATTTGGAACGTTGGGACATTTGGCATTTTTTAAAAATAAAGTATCGGTCGTTAACGTTATTTTGAGGTGCTGTTTTCAAAAATATAACTCACCTAAACGTATAAAAAAAAACCTACTTTAACAACTTTGACTGAGGTTTTCTCAAAAACCTGACGTTATACGCCATTTTTACTGACCGATTCGTTTTCAACGTGCAAAAATCCCTCAGAAATAATATATTTGATTAAGGTCCGTAAAACCTTTTCTTTTTGTAGAACAGTGTAACCAGTCGTGTATCGTGTTTTTGAACTCATTGAAACAATAATGCAATCGTTCTGCAAAGCGTCTTAAAGTATGTAAGTACATTAGTATTCATGCTATTGCAGTATATTACATAACCACCGATACTGATTGAATGATTGTTCTGCGTGCAAATGTGCGATTCATCCATTTTAACAATGATAATAAGGGAATAATGATAGGGAGTGAACAGATACTGCGTACTAAATACATACATATTATTAATCATTTATTTATGTATCTTCTTTCTCTTTATTTATGATATTAGTTAAGTTGACGAGAAAATGTCAAGATGTCTGTGTTGCCAGTCTGTTACGTGAAATAATATTGCGGTGGAGCTACTACTATCTTGAAATGAGGAGGAGAGGAGGAATAAGTGCACCAGGCACGATGCTCACTCGGTTTTAGAATCTGACAGAAAGACCACGCGAGAAGTTTTGCGCAACAATGTTAAGTCGTTCCGTATTCCTTGTTTGTTGTTTTTTAATGGGTGATCTCGTGATAGCGTCGAAACCATTGTCAATTTTATTGATAGAGAGTATTCCGTCACCTAGTCACCACGTCTGGGTAACCCATTTAGTTAAAGGATTACTTCGCAGGGGCCATCATGTGCACGTAATGAGCATACAAGAAACCAAGATCAAGGGTAAACTCGCGCAGAATTTGACATACGCCGTAAGTACACGTTATGAAACACGAAAACATTCTGAGAGGCACAAATACGATATCTGCAATTTACAAAATACGCAAAACAAATGAAAAAAACTTGTAACTGTTCTGTGTATTTTAAAAAGTTGATTCCTATTTTACGTAAGATCGATCTGCTTTTGAAGATCCTGCTCTCTAAAAGTCAATCAGTAGATTAGCATTGAAAACAGTGAATACTCACCGATTCGCAGTTAGAAGTACACCACTGCGATTTTCAGTGTAAATGTACTTATAATTGTAAATTAGTGACTATTCGCTGTTTTCAGTGATAATTCACATCTTCATGTGTGAATGTGTCATCTCCGATACAGCAAAGGATATTCAGAAACAGCATAGAGAATCCAAGAAGAATTCTTGTTGAATTCACATGGAATTCACCGTGCTTTATGCGAAGTGATGAAGCTAGTAGAGCTGAGAGAGACAGAGAATAAAGATACTCTCACATTGCTACGTTCAAGCGTAATGTTCTTCAATGCGACTTCGACACATGTCAAACGACAAACGTCAAACGGATTGAAGCGTCGCATGCT
>NW_011966951.1:64470-66874 GCF_000949405.1 Vollenhovia emeryi | reverse complement strand
CGCATGCGACGCTTCAATCCGTTTGACGTTTGTCGGAGCGTTTCGTAACCTCACTGTGCAATGCTCATCTTGCATAATTTCTTACGTAAAAAGTATTGCTTGTACGGAAAAAGCTTACAGAACATTTTTTATGTTAAATTTTCCATTCTTTAATTTTTCTCTCTTGTACTTTCTTCGTAAAATCGATATTTAACGAGATATTTGCAAAAAACCGAGATTTGAGCCCTATTTGTTTAATTATTTTTCTTAGCGGCCACTGTACAATGGTAAACTTTTGTCTTCTTCAATCTTACGTAAAAATGAAGGTCTGTGCAAAAATTTAGCTGGTATGTATTTTTTCCGAGAGCAAATCCTAAAGTTACTGTACTAATGGATAGTTTTGACAGTTTCGAGACAGTTTTGTCAGCCTCATAATTGCCATGTTAACTCGAGTTCTCTCTTATATCCTTGACAACATGTTTCAAAGACGCACCGAAGAACATTACAGCATGATGGGTCCAGATATACTCGACCATGTTGAACTCTTGAATTAAATGAATTCTTTTCTCACCTCATTTCTGAAAACATTCTTAAGAGTTCAAAACGAATTTGCTATTTTACCAATTCTGAACTCTTTGTCAAATAAGAGCGGAATTCTTTGTGAGAATAATTTATTTTGAAGGCTAGAAAGGAATTCTTTTGAGTTTATTTGTGAAAAATTTCACTAATCTATAAAGAATTTTAAAAAGTGAATCGTTTTCTGAGTTCACAATAATCACCTGTACTATATATGGATACTTATTATTTTCAGGTATTCGATGGCTTGATGCAAACTTATGAAGAAGCTGACGATTATAACCCACATGAATGGGAACAGTACAGCGTAATTTATATGTCGTATTTTACGTATCTGTGGGGCGTTAACGCATGTGAGACAGTAGTAAAAACCAAGTCAGCGAAAGAGCTCGTGGAAATGGTTAAAACTGTCGAGTTTGACGTTATAGTGCAGGATATTACTTTAAGTCAATGTTTGTATGGATTATGGGAGGTAAATCTAGTATTGGTGAACTGTATTGTCTAGTCTATCTTTAAGTTTTTTTAAGGTAGTTATTCCACAGAATTCACTTATGTGACAATTTTTTAAACTTTGACAATTTAGTCTTTGAATTAATGCGTATAGAATAAATCCAATTAAATTAAAATTGATCGTCTCACAGTTCTGAAAAATAATGTTGAAATTGACCGTTTTTTGACACCTAACGCTTATATCAAACGCATACCGATGGCATGTTTTAGTTTTCTAATTTAACGACGTACGAGATTCGTGTGAAAAACAATATGTCACGAAGCAAGATGAGACGAATAATTGAAAAAAGATCAAAATTATTGACTGTTTCGTTTCAACGATGTGGACTACTCTACTTGATGCTACGAATGCTTTAAAGCGTTCTTTTTCTTTTTCTTTTCAATAAAGAAAGAAGGAAAAGAAGAACGCTTCGAGGCATTTGTAGCATTAAGTGGACTGCAGTCATACAGTTAAAACTGAAAAGTTGGAACAGTTACTCCCAATTAGTAAGTATGAGATTAGTGTGACAACAACGCATTTTACTTTAATCTTCGTAATCTTTTGAGTTTTCTTTATATCCAGTGTCAATCGTCAATGTATTTTTCAAACGGTATTACATCATGGTATAATGTAGTGCTCTGTTCTTGCCTGGAATAAACTTTTGAGCGTGACTGTCGGAATAACTATCTTAAACGTTATATCAAGGTTATCTTGCAAATGAAGTTTGTGCATCGAATAGGAAATGTCTAGTCATCGCTCATTACCTATATCAACGATGACCTTCACATTTAGCTTGCACTTAAGGTTACATTGGACGTATTATCTCTTCCAAAAGTTAATAAACAAAATCAGAAAATTAAAATTTGTCAAAATGTGAATTCTAATCAATATACAGGGTATCCCATTTTAACTTGGACAGTAAAATATCTCGAAAACTGAGCCCAGCAGACAAAAATGTTTCAGACAAAAGTTGTTTGGTTTCGAGGGGACCATAAGATGGTACCATCGGTTTGACCTTGAAGAATTATTTGAAGGTCACATAAAGGTCATACCAATTTTTTTAAATGGCATTCCCTATTTTTTATTACATATTCTTGTAGCTGACCTCGAGAGCTTTCCAAAACGCTATAATAAAGTATTTTTATTAAGAACTTTTTGAGTTATTAAGGTTTGAAAGTTCCAATATTTTGACATAAATTACAAAATATCTTGTAAAATATTCATTTTTTATCATCTTACCTTAATACTTTTTTGAACAGAATAATGATACAAATCAACTGGTGTAAAGAAAATACACAATTGTTAAAAAAAAATTTTTTTTATTACTTGTTACAAAATTGTGTTTTCTTAACACCGGTT
>NW_011966951.1:61032-64121 GCF_000949405.1 Vollenhovia emeryi | reverse complement strand
GGAAAGCTCTCGAGGTCAGCTATAAGAATATGTAATAAAATTAGGGGATGCCATTTAAAACAAATTGGTGTGACCTTTATGTGACCTTCAAACGACTATTCAAGGTCAAACCAATGGTACCATCTTATGTCCCCCTCGAAACCATACAACTTTTGTCTGAAACATTTTTGTCTGCTGGACTCAGTTTTCGAGATATTTTACTGTCCAAGTTAAAATGGGATACCCTGTATAATTTTTAAAAATTCATAAAGTCACAGTTTAAAGTATTGTCATTGTGAATAAGATTTGATTTTGAAGAAAATATAAAGCTTGAAAGAGATTAAGTCAATATGCCTCACTTTCCGTCGTAAATAATCAAAGCAATTTTTTAATAATAAACGCGCAAGCAAATTGTTTTTAAATTTTGCAGAAACATTTAGAAATTTTTGAAGAACATGATACAAAGAATTTAATTTTTAGTATTAGCTTTTGACAGTTTAAAGAACAACCGCAGAAAGGGTGCAAAAAGATGAAAAATTCGTAATCAGCAACTCGAAAGACGCTTAGACAACTATTTTTGGAGAAATTTACAAGCATTATTGCATTTATTCAGTTCTAGCTTTGTCCATTGTCTGTAGATAACGTTTTCAGATTGCTAAAGGTAAGCCACCTATAGTAGGCTATGTTCCATTTGGTCCTGCACCTTGGCTCAAAGATTACATTGGTGGGCCAAGTTACCCGACAGTTCGACCCTACACACACGCTGCCATCGCGAAGCCCGAAGGATTGTTGCTGAGAACATGGAACGTGGTATATTTCATTATAGATAATCTAGTACGAAAGTACTATTTCTTGCCTATTACTCAACAACTTGCTGAGGAATACATAGGCCACGCAATCAGGCCATTACGTGAGATAGAGAAAGACAGTATTAATATTGTACTAATTAATACTCATCCTGCATTTGAATCTGCGATCCCACTGCCGCCCAACACCCTGGAGATTGCAGGTCTGAATGCTCAAGACGTGCAACCAATTGCCGGCGAGGTAGTCGTAACGTATCCTGAGGTAAGGGAAATTTACCTCTTATACTTGAGAAACAGAATTTGACAAGAAAGAATATTAGCAAAAAATATATGGTGTATACTGAAATGAAATTTTAACTAAACCTTGGTTAAATATTATATTTTTATTCGAAGACTTTTGAGCTAGGACTTATGATTCCTTCTTGTGTTGCACAGATTTTTCTGTTCTTTAAGATACAACAAATACTGTTCTAGTAGCGAGATTTTATAAGTAAATATTTAGAGCAGGAAAAACCTTTAATTTTTTTAAAATAAGTTTTTTGTATAATTCCAAATTTATACGAGTTTTCGCATGACCTTATTTCTCAAACAATATGAATATGTATGTAGAATATGTATGTACTGAAAGACGGTGTAAATGCAGGGTGTTCCAAGAGGAAAGGTCAATATTCTGGGAAGTGATAGTAAGACAGTCGTTTGAAGCCAAAATGTTCATATGAATATATGTCTCATTCCCCGCTGTTTCCGAGTTTGACATAATATAATATTTATCAATTAATTAATTATTAGTTAATTTCTATAATAATCAGTGAGTTGCAAGCAAAAGACAAACATTGCGCGGCATATTAGTAAATAGATAAAAACATTTTTGCAATAATATTATATTTATAACAATGGCATATAGAAAGAATGTTGGACGAATCTTAATATTTGAATATATTTATATAGTAATACAATTATGCGCTATAGATAGAATCCGCTTGAAAATGTATTGGTTACGGTAATATTTTGGCATTAAGATACATATCTTTGTATATTATCGAAATCCAACAATTCATCATTATTTTGCAGGATGTGCGGGCATTTCTTGACGGAGCAACCGATGGAGCCATTATAATATCTTTGGGAACGAACGTGAAATGGAAAACTTTTGGGCTGGACAAGATTAAAACCGTTTTACTGGCTCTGTCGAAACTGAAGCAACGAGTACTGTGGAAGCTAGATATTGAAGTGCCATTTGAAATACCAAACAATGTAATGCTGGTGAAATGGTTGCTGCAAAACGAAGTTTTATGTACGTGCCCCAATTTCTAGGAAAATACGAGAAACGTTTCTAACAAGAAGACGATATGAGACTCAATATACATATACATATATGAATATTTATTTTTTTGTAACAAGAAGACAATTTCAGTTTTAAATTATTTTATTTATATTATATTTTATAATAAGACATCAGTTTTTACCAATAAGAAAAAAATTCGGTTTAGTTTGAAAATAATGTACGTACAGACGACACAAAGCTATTGATTAAAAAGTGTATCACATTAATTTAATCGGTAATTTAATATACTAATATAATATTTGTATCAATATGAGATTTTCAAAATTTATTGTAATATATTTTTATATAATAATTAGCTCATAAAAATGTAAAAGCAATCTGGACGCATGGTGGTCTTCTAAGCACGCAAGAAACCATTTGGAAGGGTATACCAATGATTGTAATGCCTTTCTTTATGGATCAAAAGTCCAATTCGGAAATATTAGTGTCTAAAGGCGTGGCCATACGCTTAAGCTATAGTACTTTATCTGTGCAGTCCATACTACACGCAGTTGAAGAAGTACTTCATAATAAAAGGTATATTTTAATCATGTTTCAACATCATTATTATTATATTTAAGCAGTAAATTAACAATATTGTCGCATTTCAAATAGCATCTAAACTTCAATGTTTAATATACAGGGTGAGTCACAACATTTCTGCCAGAGCTCGTGAGAAGGTAGAACGGATCGAGATAAACAGAAAAATCCTGTACCACATTTGCAATTTTCGCAATAGTTAATGAGTAATTAATTATCAAAAATCGTCGTCTTTGCCCTGCCCACTGTCCAATTCGAGCGCGTGGCGAGATGTGACCGCCCGGCGATCGATATTGTCAGGCGAGGGGGGGGGACAGCGCGCCGTTGCCGGCGAGCTTACGTCGCCACTCCCGCATCTCGCGTCCCCACCCCTCGCCTGGCAATATCGATCTCCGTGCGGTCACATCTCGCCACGCGCTCGAATTGGACAGTGGGCAGGG
>NW_011966951.1:50927-58631 GCF_000949405.1 Vollenhovia emeryi | reverse complement strand
ACACACACACACACACACACACACACACACACACACACACACACACACACACACACACACACACACACACACACACACACACACACACACGCTTACACACACACACAGATACACACACACGCGCGCGCGCGCGCGATGTGCACAATCCGATCGCCAACATCCACGTGGTGCACATTGGGTAACGCTAATGCCGGCGGTAAACATCATTTTTCAAGAAAATGCATGGTTCGCTTCAAAGTCATGTAACTCGGTCAAGAAAAATCGTAGGAAAATTTTAAAAAAAGCATTTTGTAGGTAAAATGTTGTAGATTGTGGAACTTGTATCAAATTTGTCGAGAGAAATTTTTTTATCGAGCTACAGTGTGTCAAAAATACGTAATTTTAAGGAACAAAACATGTATTCTTTTTTAAAGCACAGAACGAGGAAGATGAATATATCGAAATATATCATTGACAGAGTTTTAAAGTTGAAACTTCAAGGTTTAAAATGCTTTTTTAATTTTGTGTCTACGATTATTTTTCGCCGAGTTTCAGTGGTTTGAAAATAGCCCAATTTTTAGGGTATGAAAAGTGTTCCCTATTTTTTTTTGAGTAGTGTATATTTAAAAACGTCAAGTATATTTTGTAGTGGTTTTATACAAAATTATTGTAAACTAAAAGGCGAAAAAATATTAAATATAATACCTTGAAAAAGAAGTGAAATTAAAGTTATAAGTACATTTATTAAAATAAGTATTGTGCAAGGTATATAAAGGAGTTCCAAATTAATATCAAAATTTATAAATTACATCTCTATCAAATTTGATTTGTACCAAGGTTTTCTTAAATTTATTTGTACGAAGTTTTTCTTAAACTCAGGGACGTGCATTTTACATTTATTGTAATTTCAAAATCAACATGACGACATTTGCGTATAAAATTTTGTGTATACTCTTTATTAAATTGCGTACAACATATTTTCAAAAACTTTCGAAATAAGATTTATAAATGATTCTTATACTAAATATAAATTTTGCAACACAAGTAGTAATCTTATGAAATATTATACATATATGTATATTGAATGTAGACATGTGCATTACAATGCAATTTATTACTTCCGCACAAAGCATCGAAAATAATTCAGCTGATTTTCGATTTCGAACAAGCGTATATCTATTGCTTGTTTAACAATCAATATTGGCAAATAAATCATAAAATTTGGAAATTTGTTAAGAACTTCATATACCTAAAACAAATTATATCGATGTTTATTGGAAAACATAAAACTGAAAACAATAAATTATTGTCACTATTAGAGTCTAACAAAATACAATTTTGTTAATTAGAGTAAATAAAGTTACATGCTATTTACATAAAAATAGAAAATCTATAAAAACGAGAAAATAGATATAAAGTTTTGAGTGCACAAACATTACCTCTCTAGTTAGTTTATGTTGATCATTGAACTTAAATTTTAAGTTAGTAGGTGTTCTTATACGTGTCTTATAATCTATCACGAATTCAACTATCTAGAAATGAATTAGTTTAATTATTTAAGAATGACCGTCTTTATTATTTTAAAACATACAGGTATAATGCAGAATCAATTTAGATTTTCAGCATAATTACTAGTCGAGGTGATAAATAATAAATCAGCTATCAAATAAGTTTTAAAATAAAGTTCAAAAAATTGATGTCATATTTACATTCATGATAAATATTTACCTTATCGAGTTGTTTATCGGACTGTACATGGCTAACAATACTAATTAATGCTGCATACCAAGTGATGTCGCTATTAAATCAAGACAAGTTTTTAATTAGTAGATGTAAACATTTACAATACTTATATTAAATACAATATGTCATATGATGACAATACACTAATGTTACCTCGGAATTATTATTGTAAAATTTTTTAACATGTATTCTAATACTATGTCATCCTTTGCATGCCTAACAATAGTGAAAAGAAAACTGTTCACATGGTCAATGCGTTGCACTTTTTTGAAACCACTTGTATAATCCACATAACCAAGTATATTCCCTTTTCGAATTAGCATATTTAATTGTAAGTAATCGTGGACGATAGAAGAATTTCTAGTGCAAGATAGATAGTCTAAAAGTTGACTGTCTCTTGTCTTTATCCATAAAGTAAATACATTCCACCAAATATCGCTACTATTAAATAGTATACCGTTACAATATGTCCATTTCTTCCAAATTGGCGAAACTCTGCACAATATTGAGAAAAAAACATTGAAATGTATTATAGAAGCTTCTGTTTTTTATAGTCTCGTAGTTTCATCGAATTTATTATATCAAATATTATGTATCAGCACAATTATACATATAACTTTCAATGTGATTAAATTATTCAATTGGTGCACCTTGTACTACTATTTAAATGCTGCGACAATATAGAAGTAGCAGTCCTTTGGCATTTGGAGTGACCGAGAACACATGCCCATTTCGCTGCTTCTTGTATTAAACATGAACTAAGATTGTTAGGTTTTTCATACATTTTCACTGTAAAGGCGTTAATACTTTCAAGAAGGCTCAGCAAAATGTTCCGTATGTGTATCTAAAAATCATGAAATAATTAATTTGCACAGGTGCCTACTAACAACGAAAATCAGACAAAATGTTATATTATACGTATATTGTATGCATAATTAAAATATGTAAAAACATCTATATGTATAGGTTTATATAAAATATGTTGCAAAAATAAATATTAAAAATTGTGTAAGTGAGAATCGTATATCTAAATAGGAATGCTACATCCAAATAAAACTAACAACCATTTTCTTATTCCGTTAATAGCAAGATTATAAATATAATATAATTAAATTTCTTTAGCCATTTGTATGTACATTTTATTGTTACTACATAAATTGAATTCTTAAAGAAATTTTTTATACATTATTTGCACAAATTTGCACTTTATGCATCATAAACAAATATAATGTAAACATTTATTAAATACTTTTTATTATGTATCTACCTTTAGGAACCTACTTTCTTCGAACAAAAAGAAACCAGACATCTGTTCAAGAGCTTTGAGCATGGGATACCACGCTACATACTCTGTCTCGTGTTGTAGGTATTTTGTTAGTTTCAAAAAAGTGGACAAAGGAAGTTGATTATTCATCAGAAAATAAAACGCGTCATCGATGATTTGAGCACGATTGAGCACATGTATTTTTGTATAATTGTGAGACATTAAATACCGAATAATTCGTTTCCAACGTATAGCATCGTAATTGACACGATAATATCCTACCAGTGAATAAAGGTTAGTAATTTCATGTAATGCAATATGTTGAGAAATATATATGCAGGTTTTAGTATTTTTTAAATAAAAACAATTCACCATTCATTGAAACAATGTTTTCATATATTTAAATTAGGAAAGCGTATAATGAATTAGTTATAACAAAAATATTATTCTACTATCATTATTCTAAGTGGCAATGTAGATTTTAATTGTATCTCAAGAATTATTAATTAACTTTGCACAAGAAAATTTCCAAAAATTAAGAAATTAAATTTTATTATCATATTCACCCGCTTGCTGAATGTTGACTATTATCCAATCACGTGAAGTCACAGGAAAAGAAAAGTTAGTAGATTTCTTTCTAATATGGGACGGTGTTCTATACGCCCACATCTCATAATAAGCGCCCGTGTTATTAAAATTGGGAGAAGTTTCCGTAGTATATGTTACAGGTATTCCTACCATATTACCCAGTGTATTATCCATGATTACGGTTACATGGGATCGATTGTATTGAAGCACCTTCAGCACTGGATAATGACGTAATTTGATCCACGACGTTAGCATGTTTTGTACAGAAAGATAACTGTCATATATGTAGCCTAATACAGGTAATGTCTCCCAAAAATCATCAAGAATTAACCAGCTAGAAAAGAAAAACCATAACCGTAATAACACTAAAACACAATGGTAAAATAATAAAGATTTTTACATAAAGAAAGAAATAAAATAAAATAACGAGGCAAAGTAGGTAAGTACGTAAATATACATATATTTTATTCTATGTATGATTTCACAAATTCCAAACGATTTAAATTTATGCTTATAGAAAGTAATTATTGCATTACTTACGTGTTATATTTCGTGTTATTAAGAAGTCTCCTAATAATTTTCCAGAAAAGCTCTTGACCTATCGTATGTTGCAATATACGTAGTATAACAGGTGCTACAATGATACAAATCGTAATAATTTAATGAATTATAGTCCAAGTGAATTTATTATAAAGAAGTCTATAAATTCGTGTAAAAAGGTAATTCCTCACGTAAAGATGAATTAAAAATTCAGGTTGTAAGAATATGATTTTTTAATTATATTTTCGTTTTTTCCTTTCGTTATAAGTGTACTTTTAAAATTTTACCTTTTACATAATAGGGGTAAGGAGAACCTTGATTTATTCTAGTACTTTTAGCAAGTGGCACTATAATGGAATCAGTATCCAGTCGGAGAGATTCTTGTTGAATCTGCACTACGAACAGATCCATAATTTGTAAATCTGGATACAACTGAAAACAAATATTTTGATATGATTGATGAAAGGCTGTGCAATCGAGAAAATATTTGCATTGTGTATTCCAATAAAAACTCCAAGCCTATTACACTTCTTTTTGTAAATACTTAAATCTTAGCTTACTTTCTACAATGTTACTGCAGTTATAATTACTGCTACTAAAAAATAACCTCTAGTGTCCCAAAATTTGTGCAAAACGTGGAGTTCTCTATATATATATTGTTAAACAATGATATAAACATTTCTGTAAGTAAAACAGTAGGAAATAATTAAGAAATTTACTTTGTTGATTTCTTCTACTGTAAGTAATATAAGAATTCCTTCGGTCAACCACACACGAGGCCATGGCTGAAAGTTTTCCGGTTTATTAAAGCATTGATGAGCGAATGCATATCCTACCAATCGTGCCATATTTATTTTGTGCATAATACTGTCGAGTTTTTCATCATAGATTAGAGCTGTTTCTCTAAAAATAAAATTTAAAAACTTGAAATATAAGTTAAATATTGAGTAATACCAAAGCCTCATTCACTAGCTCAAATATCTTATAATTCGTTTCGTTAAAAAGAAGTTTTATATCTTCTTTATATAAATTACATTCTTTAATACAAGGAAACTATTTTGTTCTGTATATGTATCGAGATCTGTAATTATTATATTACCTATATAAAGTAAAACCCATAATCCTCATAAACTCTTGACGAAGATCCGGAAAGGCAACATGATCCATTTTTTCAAACCGTGTCAGTCTGCAACCGTTCCATTGAGATTCTATATGTAGTATGACATTTCTAATCATTATTTCTGCGTAATTTAAATATGATGCTACTTGTTGTCTGCGTTGAAGAGTGATATCTTCGGCAGGAATCCGGGAAATATTACATATCATAATTGTGAAGAAAAAGGGGGAAATTCGTGGGGTTAGGACAAATTCCGTTATCGTTTCATTAGGTGACGCATATTCCCATTCTATAGCCATATTCGATGAAACTACGTGTTTATTAAGATGTTTTAGGCGAATTTCAAATTTCGCCTTGAAATTCGGTTGGTCCCAACATGGAAATATTCTTCGTGCTCCAATCTTTTGGCTCGGTGATCCAAGCAATCTGTTATAATTTAACGATAGATAATAGTGAGGCTCATGAATGTCGATTTAATAATTTAGCATATACATATAGGGCGGGTAATTTTTATCCGTACACGATAAAATCTCCTCAGGTAGGGATAATAGCGGAAAATGCCTCAGGCAAAAGTTGTTGAGTTTCGAGGGGAACATAAGATGCGGTCATTAATATATCCCTGAATAGTTGCTTGAAGGTCACGTGAAGACCACCTTCAATTTTTTTAATGGAATTCCCTATTGTTTATTATGCTATCTTATTCTACTAATTAATATGAACAACTTTCGTCTGAAACATTTTTTTATTTGCCTAATACTTTTTGAGATGTTCAGGAAAAAATTTGTAACTTTTCGACGTTTACAATTAGTTTATGATATCTCGATAACTGTTTGTCGGAGGGAAAAGTATCACAGGACTTTAGGTAAATAAAAAAATGTTTCAAACAAAAGTTGTTCATATTAATTAGTAGACTAAGATAGTATAATAAACAAGAGGAAGTTCCGTTTAAAAAATTGAAGGTGACGTTCACAAGATCCTCAAGCAACTATTCAAGGATAAGTTAATGACACCATCTTATGTCCTCCTCGAAACCCAACAACTTTTGTCTGAGACATTGTCCGCTATCACCCCTACCTGGGGAAATATTACCGTGTACGGAATAAAATGGCTCACCCTGTAAACATGTCTCAACGTGTACTAGTATAATATTGTGTCTATATTGCATTATATTTTTATCACAATTGTGTAATAGTACTAATAACTATATGGTAGATGAAATTATTAGCTCTAACATGTGATAAAGTGAATGCTTTTAAAATATTATTTTATAATATCAAAACGTTCACATAACTGTTCTACAGCGAATTTGGTTAAATGCAATGTTTCGTACTAGAGCTTGCTAAAGACGTTATACACTGATCTAAGTTAACAAAATAAAATGCAAATATCTTGAATGGTAAAATATGTATTTTTCTTAACACATAAAGTATATGAAAATATCACAATTTAACCCATTTATAAATTTATATTAATCATACATTTTTATATCGATTTGCTTACAATTTTCATACCTATGAGAGATAAATTGAACGTGCATTAACTAAATATGCATCCAGTCGACAAAAAACAAAATACAATACAATAGCTACTTAAAGGGTGCTATGTTTCTTTGATCATAGTATTAACAGGTTGATATTATTATTTAAGTTTATTTAAATAAAGAAAGGTCAACGTTTATTAAAATATTTGAGACCAAACACAATATTTATTTCATTACATTTGCCAAATGTAATTTTTAAACTATTTTCGAAGAATGAAATATTAGGCGTCAAATATAAAAGAATAATAATTTCCATAAAGAACCTAGCACTTTTCTTATGAAAAATCGGTTTAAGCGAAATTGGATAAAACTTAATCATTTTGTGCTACATGTGAGGCAAAGTCCTTTTAGAACAAAAACGGGCTCACAGATGTGATTTGTGGGAATGGTGACTTTTGATCAGCATCACTAGAAGGTACAAAATTGCAAAAGTTAAGCCTAAATCGATTTTCCATAAGAAATATGCGGGGTCCTCTTTATATTTACGTAGAATTATAATAACTCGAATATTTTGTCAATTGGTTATGTTCTGTGTATAAACTTCTCCATTAGAATATTAACATTTACTCACAGTCCACTTTCTTTTCCATTTGTGATAGAAGTTTCAAACAGATCTTTGTCGTCACTGAATAAACTGGTAGTGAACGTTATGTTCCAGACGTACTCTCCAGGTGACAACTCCTTATCGTAATAGACTGTCATGGTATCATGTTTAAATTCATGAAATATCACTTTCTCAGGCGATGTTGCATTTACTTTATACAGAGCAAAGTCATGTGGTTTTATTTGAGGTTGTAATGCATGGAGACTTATGCTGTAGGTTGGTTTATGGATATTGATGTCAACAGCGCATAAGCCATGAAAGAAACCTTTCTCAATTGTGGAAAGATTTAATCGGACTATATAGTATACTGGTACTACATGATTCGGTAA
>NW_011966951.1:28415-50038 GCF_000949405.1 Vollenhovia emeryi | reverse complement strand
AGTAATATATCTAATTTGGTTCCAATATCAATACTTAAACAAAGGTATGACATGCAAAGTAACAATATCCTCGTACTTAATGCCATTTATGACGATTTCTTCTGTTTAGATACCTATAAAAATTTTATTTTTTTCTGAAAGACATATATTTCTACGAAAGTTTTATAGTTTAAAGGTTTTCTATCATTGTTGTAGTCAGCGGATGTAATTCTCAATCAAATTTTTATATCGACGCTTCATTTTCGCTAGCGTTAGAATAATTAGAGATACGGATAGTTAAGATATGTGATTCTCTCAGAGGCCGACTTGATTACTATACATATAAAAATAGAAAAACATGAAAGACATACATCGACTATCATGAACTACTGTCTTTAATTTTTTCCTTTATGTATAACAATTTTCGATTTATTAGGAAACGTTTATTGATTTAATATTCTTAATAAATATCTATACAAAATGTGAGTTTTATTACGTAAGTTTAGCATTACTTGTTTTATTAGATAAATACTTTATAAAAATATTTTTCCTTGTCCTGCATTGTATTAGTACATACGTTTCTTAGGTGCTTTTCCATATACTATTAATTTTTACAGCTTTTTAATCATTACGAAATGTGTTTTATTTCACAAATATCATCTTCTTGCTTAATTTAAAATATTCGACTCATAAATTACATAATAAGATTAGTGATACAACATAAATAATTTATAACAAACGTTGAAATATCTGTGCTAGTATATATTTCAATTTTAAGCTAAATTATTGTCGACCTCGAAAAGTAACTTTGACGAAACACAAGAATGTTCGTAACCTCGTTCTTTGACATCATGTTTTATACGCAATTTTGGCAAATGTTTTAAAACGAGACACATTGTAGGTGTATTCTATTTGTACTGACCTACCTTATATTACATTTATGTTGGAATTAGACGCGATTTTTCGTTGCAATTAATTACGGTTGTATGTTTTCACAATTAATATATTCTTAATACTATAAGGGATATACTATTTAACCGCACTCTTTCTTACCTCGAGAAATCATCGAGAACTGAAACTGGACACGTGTTTGTTACTAAAATAAATATCAAGCGTAACAACAACTGGCAAAGTCATTAGATCTAGCGGTTTATTGCCAAACGAAGTATACAGGGTGTTGAAAAAGAGGTTCAGATTTTTAAGGACAGAGAGTGGAAGTCCTGCTAGTCTTTTAGATATAATTTTTATTACAAAATGTGTCTCTGAATTATATTTCAAAAGAAGTGAAGTCGATAATATAGAAATCAATCTTATTGCACGCCAAGTCGGTCATGCAGACATCTGTAAAGGGCCACCGTTCGGTGCTTCTACAGTCTTCTATCGCCATCTGCACGCGGTTTAAGAAACCACGTTGTTCGATCGATAAAGCGAGAAATCGTACGTCTCTTTTTTTCATCGCTCCTCTCGAGCGCAGGGTTAAGTTAGGTTAGTCTAGCAGACGACGGGACGGTACGGACAGCGCGTAACTGGCGTCGCTCGCGGGCGCTCGGTCTCGAGCGTTTGAATCGGGCCGGATTGGTTGGGCATACGCGTCGTGGTTCTCGCGCGAGGTGCTCCGAGGTGCGTGAACGTCGCGATTCGTCGTGCGGTCGGGCAGGCAGCGTAGCGGCGAGCAGAGAGCAACGCGCTATCACGATGATTGATCCCGAGGCGTTCCTGGACCTGGCCAACCAGGTCATCAAGCTGAAAATGTACCCGTATTTCGACATCGCGCACTCGGTGATGTGCGCGCTCCACGTCAAGGAGGACCTGGGACCCGGTGAGCTATGCGCCGACTCGCGCACGGCCGCGTTTCTAAATTTGTAGCGCTCCATCGGCGGCGCCGTCCCCCGCTGGAGCGCAGCCTCCCCGCGATCTCGCTAATCTCGCCATTCCTGCGACGCCGGACGGCGGCCACGTCCCACGCTCCGCGAAGCTTTATATTTACGGACGCGGTTCCTCGCCCCTCTCCTCCCTCCTCCCCTTCCTTCCTCTCTTTATCTTGCATTCTTGCTCGCTTTGCCGAATATTTATTGCGTCGACGCGAGGCGCAGCCGGTGAGAAATTCTCCGCGAAATTGTTCTTCGTCCTAATTGCCGGGGAAAAAGTTTCAAGTAACACATTAGTTCCGTGTCGAGACGGAATTGACGGTGCTACACACTGTATATACATTTCACCGAACGCTTCAAACAGATAAAAATGACAATAATTTATCCGGACAAATCACGGACTGATGAACGACGAAAGACTAGTAAATGATGGAGAGCCTGTACTCCCCGGTTTCGCGAAACGGCAAACGGCGATTGTTCATGTTATTACGTAATGTTGATAACAGGAACTAAGGAGATAATTGTCCGTTCGTTTCTCCAAGTTGTGGAGGACTGACAATGAGTCGTTCTGGCGCGCAAGATTCGATTGCTCTCGAACGTCTCGCACAATTAATTCGCCGGGATCAAATTTTCCGCGCCAATGAAAATTCTCTCTCTTATGTAACGTCATCTCGCGAATCTTACGTTCTGTTTGACCGCAATCGCCGTTTCCTACCTAATCGAGGAGTTATTTCAGTATCGACGGAGTGACAATTGGCGAAAGTTGCTGAAGCTGCTCTGTAACGAGTAAAAATTAAAGAGAATAAACGAAACTCTGTCGCTCATAGGAAAGCTGTCATTTTCATTAAGTAGTGCTAGAGAAATGTACAGTTGTGAATTTCTAAAAATAAATATTTAAGAAAATTCAATGTAAAGGAAGGTCCTCTATTATGAGATAGAATTCTAATATGAGATAGTAACTTTTTAACGTTCAAACTCAATCACAAGTCCTTGTTCGCAACAATTACACGATTTAATAATCAATTTTCTGAACAGATTTCGCTCCAAGGGCAATAAATTTATGCTGGAACCAACAGACGATGCCTGTTAATTTTACAAAAACCTCGCTATCTCATATTAGGAGCCTGTCTCATAATAGGGGACTTTCCTATGCATTTAGCTTCATGTTCGATTTTTGTCTCTTCCAATCGGGTTTTGCAAACTAATTGTTCCATGATGTTTAGATGTAGAATATTTTACATAACCTTCTGGAAAAGTTTATATCATATTTTTTTAGAAAATAATAAAAAAAACCTAACGATCTTATTAAATGCCTAAGACAAGAAGCTGCAAAATGGGCATGTATCCTTGGTGGCTCCAAATGTCAAAGAACTGCTACTTCTGAATTGCGGCGTCAATTGAGTAATTTGTTCACATACTTTGTTATATAACTTTGCTGATGCACACAATATCTGATGTAATAAAATCGACGAAACTACCAAATCATAAAAGACAACTTTATATTCAACTAATAAGAATATTCTTAAATGCCGCCGGCAGTAATTAACAACGTCAGTGTTTTCTTGACCGTATCTGGGCATTTTTAATAATACAGAATATTTTCGCAATAAATTTTCTGTATCGTTAAAAATGCCGGATACGGTCAAGAAAACACTGACGTTTATATTTAATTTTACATACGTATATGCAGTGTTGTGCATAGATGATTTTAAAATTAGCTAGATAAAGATAAGATAAAGATGATTTCGTTTTGAATATATCTAGATAAAATATAATATTATATGATGATTCATCTAGATAATTTTCAGATAATATTAAGACTTCATGTAAACGCAGTAGAAAAAATTATAAAAAAATTATAGAAAAATATAAATTATAAAGGGGGATATAGAATATATTCAGGTTAAGTTATATGACACACACATAAATGCATGGTCTACAACGCCATCCATATTTAAATAGTGTAACTGGTAAGTATTTTTATGTGGCCCTAAACCAAATTATCTGTACGTTATCTTAGATAATTTAGTAAAGATAACACTTTCTTTCATCTAAGATGCAGATATAGATAATACTTATTTTTATTATCTATATAAAGATAAGATAACGCTAAAATTTTATCTAGATAATCATCTATATAATTTTATTTAGATAACAGCAAACACTGCATATATGTATATATATATTGGACTGATTGCATGACTCAGCAGATATCTACATGCAAGTTCGAAAGACCCCCCCTGATGGAAAAATTTTGCTAAAAATGTAATGAAATTGATGAAAAGTGAAATGAAAGTTATTGGAAACTTGTTGAAATCATTTCAAAATAAATCATAAGTTTCGTTATGAAATTCAATGAAATACTGTGAAATTAGATGAAAGTTAATTAATATTACTAAAAATTAGTGAAAAATTTTAGAAATGTTGTATATTATGAAATTTGCAGAATTTCACTGAAAATAAATTTTTTAATGAGAAATTGCTGAAATGATAATGAAATTGGGTCAATTGCAAGAGATTTTCAACCAAATTTCAGCAAATTTCATTACGTTTTCAGCAAAATTTTTCCATCAGGGCCTCCATAGGTGTGCATTTCTATTTGAGCTATTGAGCTAGAGAATTACTTCAAAGATCTAGTGTCTGCACTTTTCGATCCGATCTCGAGAAACGTGTAATAGAATACAATTGCCACTTATTCCGTAAAAGCGAGCGAGTTGGCTATGCATTTCTCGGATTGAAGACTCGGATGAAAATCTGGCATCGTGGACACAAGATTAAAACGGGCAGCACAAACTTTTGCATAAGTACGTAAGCAAATTGATGGATTCATTTTGTTATGCAGTCGCTTGTGGACCAATCAATTTCCTTATGCATACACTTAAGCGTTTGTGCAAAAGTCTGTGCTGCCTCGTTGAAGGAACAATTGCGGTTATCAAGGTAGTTACTTCGTAAAATCATTTATGTGAGAATTGTTTCAAATTTTTACATTAATACGCAAAATAAGACTAATTAAATTAAAACTGACCGTCTCGAAGTTCTAAAAAAACAATGTTAAAGTTTGCTTATACGAGGGGGAAACCGCTGACCAAAATCTTGTACACCAATGCCTACTAATGCCCGGTGGGTATTACTTTATCTTATTATCTTCTGTTATCTTATTTATCTTGTTTCATCTTATTTTTCCTTATTTGATCTTATTTGATCTTATTTTATCTTTATAATGCCCCAGCGAGGCCTAATGCCCAAACTAATGCCCAAAAACTATCTAGTAATGTCCAGTAATAGCTTTCCTTTTACACTCAAGTGCTACTCAGTCACTCAGTTATGTGAGTATTTTATACTCAGATACGTCTATTAAACTCACTAAAGCACACGGTCTTGATCGTGTGCAAAAACTCAGGTAAATCTGGTTGAATCACTTCTCAAGAATCAAAAAGAACATTCATTTAACTGATTGTGAGTTATGACGTCACAAGTGAGATTTATCTGAGTGTTCATGTAAAAGGAAAGCAACTAATGCCGCAAATCTGTACACCACAATGCCCCCAGCGGTTTCCCCCTTGGTTTGCTATATTACACGAAATATTACGTGTAAAACACATGAAAAATATTATTATACGTAACAATATAATTCGTTGTCATATTATCACACGTGAAATATTATTTACACATATTATTATATGTTAAAATATTAACATTTGCGTTTGCAAACGCAAATGATGGCACTTTTTTTTTAAGCTTACCGGTGAGTGAGATTCGTATGAGAAACAAATATGTTATAAAGTAAAATAGAATGAATAATTGGAAAAAAATCAAAATTAATGACCGTTCCGTTTCAACAATATAAACAGTTAAAACTGAAAAATGGGAAGAATAGTAGACATGAGTGTAGTGTAAGAGATGTGGCCACAGCGTCTCAAAGTTTAATCTTTAAAATCTACTTTATATTACTGATTTCTTCTGTCAATTAATGCTTAATTTATTTCGTTCTGTTCATTTCATTATACAAGATGACAGCTATTCAGTTTTAACAATTTTCTGATTGGTACCCTGTATCTATTTGGGGAAAGGGATCGTAGTAAATGATAATAGAATGCAATATGTAAAAGAGGGATGAGAGGAGTAACACGGATTGAGAGGTGTACCAAAACCAAAATTGATCAAGAGCTGAGTTTACTAGCTTCTGGCACAATTATCATATAATTCTATCTCAAGGCAAATGACACGAACAACCCAGCTGATCTATTTCAGTATGCGCTGTACTCGCATGTACACAGCTAGAGCCAGAAGTATTCAAAATAGAGGCTCTTTCAGAAGTAGCTTCTCTAAACTATGTTCTTTGCCAGTTTGCATTAATAGTGGATTATGTGTTTATTTAATATGTATACATTAAACGTTCCTCTTCTATTGCAAACTGCTGTTCTTATCACAAAAAATTGAATTTGATTATATTTTATAAAAAATGTACTTTTTATTAAAATAAAATTGTAGATAACTTAAGACTCAAGATAATAACAGTAAATAATGATAGGACAAATAAACACTCTTCACTTTTATAATATACGTTTTTAATTAATTTAACATGACGTCAGTATGAAAGATTCGTTTTCTCCAAGAAAACATCAAGCTAATCGTCTAAGGTGATGAAGAGTGTAGAATCGAAATTAATGATAATTTCTTTAAAACTTAAAATTTCTCTAAATATACTTGGTACAATGTATCATTGCTTTTATTGATAGCTACTCTCTGAGTTTGCATTAAATGTGTTATACTTATAAGGATTCTCTAACTGACTTATCCCCCAATCAGCGTATATCTGTACCATTTCACGTCGTAATAAAATCTTGTGTCTGTTACACACAGCTTAAAAATGTTTTCTGAAAAGTACATTTTACAAATGAACTCTACACTTTATAAAGAAACTCTACTAGTGTAGATGTAATTTTAAATAATGCTCTGTTTAATTTTTATTTATTTAAAATATACGTTATCATAAATTGTAATACAAATTGTCATAAAATTAATTATACATATAGTTAAATTTTCGGAACATAATATGTGATAATTATAATATTTATACATATATATATTATTCAGGTGCACAAGCATTTTCCCGCAAACATCCTTTATCATGTTGGCTGTCTACAATGTTGGTCGTTTTTGCAAGCGGTATGCTGTGCAATGGATTATTAGGAGAACCAATTCTTGCACCTTTGAAAGATACCTCACAGGTTCAAGTTGCGACTATCGTTTGGTCAGTAATATCTACGTAATTTGTTGTGTGCTTTGTAACTCGTAAAATTATTTTTCTGTGATTATGTCAACTTTACGAAAATTATTCAGGAAATGTTTACAGAATCTTTTTAATTAGAGAATCAATAATATCTTTTAAAAAATTTAATTGCTCGTATCATTAAAAGAAAATCTTTCTAAATATTTCAGGTATTTAATATTTTACACACCGTTCGACATCGGTTATAGGGTAGCCAAATTTTTCCCAATAAAAATAACATGTGCTGTCATGAAAGAAGTTTATAGGCAAGTAAATATCGTACTTGTCAGTCTTTAAGGTGTCCACTTTTAATTCCATTACATGTTTATGAAAACTGTGTACTTGCATATAAAGGAGAATGTAAAAATAATGTAAAACAATGTGCATAAATTATTTTCTGTTTTTTATAGGTGTAAAAAGGTATACGATGGAGTGACTCACGCAGGGAAACTTTATCCAAATGCATATCTTATTATGATATTGATTGGAACGCTTAAAGGTTGGTCATAAAACATGGAATATACAATAGGTACAGATGGAGTGTAGATATTGCATTATCTTCACAACTAAAATACGTAAACGTACACTGCAATATAAATCAATGTATTTAACTGTTAATAGGATTTGTAATTATGACATTTGTACAGGTAATGGAGCTGGATTTGTAAAATTATTTGAACGTCTTATACGTGGCGCATGGACACCGACCGCGATGGAATTTATGCAACCTAGTTTGTATGTAAAAAAATCATAATATTTACATGAACAAATACTTGGATTATAAATATTAAAATAACTTTTTACAGTCCCACGAAAGTGTCCATGGTTGCATCAATTATCTTTGTGCTCGATAAGAAGACTGATCTCATTTCTGCACCTCATGCTCTTGTATACTTTACCATTGTCATCTTCTTCTGCTACTTCAAAGTAATGTCTATATCCTGAAATGTCTCACTAAATCTATATGTATATTTGACATAAAATCATATTAACAATGATACAATTATTTAGGTAGCGTCAATTATGCTTGGCATTCACGATCCATTCGTACCATTGGAAAATTTGTTCTGCACCTTATTCCTGGGAGGAATTTGGGACTCGCTGGCTAGATTGTTCGGTCGCGGTCAGTCCAAAGATGAGAAAGCAGACGCAAAGAAAACAAATTAAAAAATTGTAAACACTTCGAATACTTTAATTTGCAAATATGTCAAAATATATCAATAATCTTACCTATATTTCTTCTTCCAGAAAACATATTTATAATATCATTACGCTATAGCATTGATGTCATCAAGCTAGCATTGATTACTTAATAAATAATGAAGTAAAACTTCTTTAAAAATCTAGTCTGATGATAAGAGTTTTACATGACTCTTAATAAATCACAAAATGTTGGAGAGAAGTACAATAATTATATATATATGCGTGTGTGCGCGCGTGCACACATACTTTAAGAGTGAAATTTATTGAATTTTCAGAAAGTGTCTTATAAAAATATCAGCAGTATTATTTCAACTAATATAAAACAACAGTTATACATCATTCTTATCATTAAGAACTGTCAAGCGGATGAAACAATTTCGTAGATACATCTGTATAAAACCTTGCCCTCGTTTATCAATTAAAAATACGTATTTATTCGTGTGGATTATTTATCCCTAAATCTGAATTGTTATCGTTAAACGCGATAAGATACACAGATTTATTCGAGTAGCAAACGCAGAAGTATGTCTTTTTACCAATTTTGACGTAGATCTTGATAATGGCTCATTGTGACATTTGTTTTTAAGTTGCACAAAGTGCAATTTTTACTATTACGTGTAAATACACGTTAGAATGTATTTGTTCTATTTACTCATTGTACATTATTTGTATCCACATATCGAAGAATGAATACACTCAGGAGAAATAATTGATAATCGATTAGTGTCATTGGCAAATTACTATATTACTGATTTGTAAATCCTATAAAACACACATGTAAAAACAAGCACTAAAAAAATAGAAGTGTATCTCTTATACTATTTTATTAAATTTAAATATTGGTACCCCCTCCCCCCCCCTCGTATAACAGTCTGTTTTAATTCACGCCAAGAGATATGTATTCTTTACAATTAGGAACCCATGTTCTAATTGCGAAAATATTCACATTTTCATGTAATAAAATGGGATTGGAATAAAAAATCGTAGTTTATTTGGAGACCTTGACAAAGAATTAATTGTCGATCTACAGGATTTATTTCTATATGTTTCACGTTTATTGGTCATATTGCATGCATTAAAAAAGTAGCTATATATTGTATGATTGTGACATTCTATGCAATTCAGTTCTTTTCCTTGTATACTTGCGCGATCTCGCATACAATGGGATTCTGGAGACATATTGATTCGACGATAATTCAAGCTTTGGAGTATTTGCCGTGGTCCAGTCGTGATCGCGCGGCAATGAACTCCTGCATCTTTTCTTGTATCTACAAGTTCCGTTTGATAACAAAAACGTACGGTAGTCTATATAATTCACTTCTTTCTCACGTACGTGAGACATTACAGGGTGCGATAGCTCGTAATATTTTTTAACCGAGTACTTCTGATACATATTTTTTGACCACTTGTCGACGTTCGCCCACCGTAGAATATGGGCGTCGCGCACGCACGTCTCCTTATCCAATTTTAGAATACCTTCGCTATTATTGGACTTGGTTACGCGAATCAACATAGGCTCGTGATGTTGAGTGGCTACGTTTATCTTTTCTCCAAAACTGCGATCAGTTACAATTCCTGTGTCTTGTAATTGCTTCGGGGTATATTGAGTTCCCGCTTCACGAAGCGATATCTGCGGCACCGACACATTCAAGCCGATATCATGATTCTCTGTGCGTGCAGGAACAGCTTTATCCTTGACGAAGAGTTCTTCCATCATCTCTACGTGTGCAGTGCCATTCTCCGAAAGATTGTGATTGCTGACTTTCGATATGGAGGGACCATACAGTACTTCTATGTCTTTCGAGTTTGCAAAAGCTGCAGATTGTTCTACAACATCTTCCTCTTGAGCTTGAATCAAATTTAAAGCGGAGTTTTGCTTCGAAGGGCATTTACTTTTCGATTTAAATCTAGAGTAAAACTTATTTAACAACTGTCTCTTCGAACAATCCACGAGCATACATATTTTTAAAATTTCGTCTGCACATTCTTTTATTTTACTCAAAACGACAAATGTATGCATTGCATCCTCTTTCCTCACGCAGCTTTTTTGCACTGGAAAAGACAAAATTGGGAAAAACTTGAAAATACTTCTTTTTACTGTACACATTAATTGTACTATTTATAAAATGTTCAAAAGTACCGACCATTCTCACTGTTTAATTCACGAATACATTTCATTAACTCCAAAAGGGTTTCCGTTTTTTCTAAACACGGTAAACAACTTATACTTTCTAATTCAACAGCAGAACTAGCGGCAAAATGTCTATTTTCATTGGCAAATTTGGATGAAATTTGCTCACAAACAGTCATCCCGGAGGCTGCGTAAAAGATATGTTATAACATATACGCAGTTTACTTGTAAGATCATAAAATAAACGAAATCTATATTGCAAAGAATTATAGTTACGCTTACAATTAGAATTTACATAATCTCTCCTCGATAGAAGCGACGTAATGGAAGAAACTTTTGCTTGCATTACTGTTTCCAAGCATCGAAGTAAAGCCTGTGTCACCGCAGAACTCTGTTTAATAATTTCCATTGTGTCACGAAAGCAGGTTTCTCTAATGCAAACTTCATTTTCAAGGCGTTCCTTACCATCTAATGCTTCCAAACTCTCCACTTCTAAAGGAACATTAGAAAGTAGATTAACAATGTTGCTTACGCACAAATAGTTTTCTTTACAATTAGGCACATCTCGTTACTCATAGTTTAGTAAGATCAACAGTTTAATAAGTGAAGTTTAACGTGACATCTTTTGGCATAGAGCCTTCTACGCTCTTTAATTTTACACCAATCATATTTCGCATGCCATTACCAGGGCACTTCACTGTATTCGCGTCCATTTGCTTTGCTTCTCGCGTGGAGGAACATTTTTTAGGAGCTTGGCAATTACTCAGGTTCGCACAGATTGTATTCCGAGTCGTTTTATCTCCCTTTTGCGTGGTATTTACTGCTACTTGCTTCAACTCTTCCTGAGATGTTAAAGGCTTACTTTGGCCCCTTCTATAATACTTTCGTTCAACATCTGTCTCCAGTTTTGACATGCAAACTGTGTTTTGTATTCCTTTGTCCTCATGTTGCTCGACAGTTCCTAGTTGTTTTGTTGATAATTGTGTTTCTCTTTTACAGGATTTTGGTTTGGACATAACAATTGGTTCCGGTATCATCGCTTGATTTATGTAATTGCGAGTGCTTTGCGGATAATAAGTTTGAGTTGTTAACACGTCTGCAGGATAGCGGGTATAACTTGGTAAACCGCTGCGAAAGCCTGGACATGGGATTATATTATATTTTCCTTGTATAGTATCTATTTCTCTAGCTGTTCGGTATTGATGTTCCTTGTATCCTTCGTAAAGTTTATCGGCGAAATCGGAATATTCTGGACAAGGGGCTGCGATAGCTAACGGTTTTATTTGTTCATAAGCTTTTCCAGCAGTTGAACCCAATTTGTCAGGTCTTATATCTTTCCAGCCACAGGATGGACACTGATGGAGTAATTGCGCATCATTCTGCCCTTTGCTTTTATGATCTAATATATCAAGATTTCCTGGCATATACAGCGTTTGGGTGCGACAAATAAATTCGATGTTTAATAACAGCAAATTTAAAACAGAAACGATTATTTCTTAAACACTTTTTTACCTGTTTCTGCAAATTTGGTGTTTTTTCTTGGTTTTGTCTTATGTTGCCTCGTTCCTTGAACGCAAGGAAAATTAGATCTACTGTTATGTCTGTCATACGATGTTGTGACGCAATCTTTTGAAGGAGATATTATTTGCACCGATTCGCTTCTGTTCTATCCATAATAATGTAAATAGTAATTTAACTATGCGAGCACAATTTGTAAGAGTTTTTGAATATCGACGTACGACTCTTTCAAAATAATCCATTTACCTGTAACTTGTCCTCATCGTCAATCACCTTTGCTAACATTCCAGCCACTAGGGAAAACCAAGCGAAAGGAGATTTGTATGGTTTGCTCGATTGAAATCCCTTGATAACTTTTATTTGTTCCTGCCCATATCTAACAATAAGATGAGAAAAACACTTTTCAAACTTAATCTGGA
Source organism: Vollenhovia emeryi (assembly GCF_000949405.1). NCBI lineage: Eukaryota > Metazoa > Arthropoda > Insecta > Hymenoptera > Formicidae > Vollenhovia > Vollenhovia emeryi. The sequence goes on along the minus strand of NW_011966951.1, from coordinate 37,648 downwards.
TGAATAAAAATCAGTAAATCTTCGTATAAAAATTAATGAAGATTTCTATCGTTTACTTTTTTCTTATCACTTTGATCTGTTCTAAACAATCGGACATATTCAATTCGGGTATGTTAAGTTCTTTAATGATGTTCTTCAATGCTTCATTTTTGGCCAAACAATCATAGTATTTTACACAATGTAGATTCCAAAGACACTGGTGCTTTCGATATGCATTTAAAAAGGTGAGAGTTAAATTTTCGTTCCACTTAAAGGACATAATTATTTAATTCGTTAACAGCGCGGAATTAAGATTTGCATATTCTACGGATAAAAAACTTGCGCAATTTTGCATGACAACCACATGAAGGAAACTGCAATTATTTATGTAATCTTAAGTGAATACATCTGCTTATTTCAACATTCGATGTAACGAGAGTTTTCTACTGTTTGAAAGTAGTAAGTGATCAGCAAAAGATTATATACATTGTATAATTTATAACTGTTTACTTAAGTATTCTTTTACAGAATATATTTGTACCATACATTAATATAATAAAATTAGACACTACCACCCTGTCACGGCTCTGAGTCCTTTAAATTCTTTAAAACATTAATAAAGTGTTGCAGAAAAGATCATATTATTTGCATCTTATCGCTTATTTATTGTTTTGCTTTTTAGCTGTATATAAATCACTCTTACATATAAATCCAACTTTAAATAATAATTTAAATTGAGAATATCGCTTGTAACCACGTTAGCGCTTCATCGCCAGTTTTTCTCCCTGTTGTCTAATAATTGTAACAAAATCCGTAATCCTTGCTTCCTTTGACTTTAGTAAGTAATAAACATTCCTTCAATGTTAGCCCGCAGCTACAAGTCTCGTCTTTACACATTACTGTACAGTCGTTACAATCGCAACAGCAGATTGAGCTGCTATTCTGATCCGTGAATTTACATTCTAAGACTTTTAATCGTGCTTTTGTTATCAACTTTTGAATTTCCTTTTCCAATTCCCCAGCAGTCTCTAAAATCAAGCTGTGCTAGTTCAACGATGACAGATATTTCCTGTTATAAATAGACACACTGCACTTACGAATATCAATAGTTCGTAATTGGAACGCTACGCTTTTCCCAAATATGTCGAAGTTATCTTCAATCCTTTTTCTGTCGTGCACTTCCGCAAGAATGCCATCTGTACATGTGGAATGATCCTGTTATAAAAGAGTTTACAATTTTTTCAATACTTCTTCTTGAAAAATCGACAATATAAATTATTCGCTTATTTAGTTCATATAAACCTTTTTTCCTTCATTGTCACCTGCGACAGATTTTCGCTCCTATTAAAATTATAACATTGTAATAATACAGCATTATCGAAAATATCCGTATACTTAATACTTATTGATCTCTCGTATTTGTTTCTAACATGAAGCAAATCCGTTTGCGTTTCGTGTTCTGCGATAATACCATTACTCGTTTCCGTCGCTGCATCAATCATTTGGATCGTTTCGGAAGGGACGAGAGCGTCTTGCAATTTCGGATCAGAAGGAACAGTATCTCTGCACTTGAAAAATATTGTTGTAATTTTACCTCGTGATTCCTCACAGACTTGGACAAAATAAATATATAAGTAACAAATGACCTCAATCTTAAGCACAACTCGATCTCTTGGAGTTCACACGTTCCACAAGTATTGTACGAACAAATGTGTTTGCCCTCTGCTTTCTCGAAAGATGAACGCAAAAATTTGTCTTGAATACTGCCAGCATTTTGATAATTGCTGTCTTGCTGCAAACACGTTCGTGTATTAGCATAGCATAAAAGTAATATAAAAACGTAATTTACAATGATAATTTTAAAAGATAACGATATTTATCAACCAATGAGAATGTTTTTAAAAGTCGCCAGCAGTAATTATCAGCGCGCAGTTCTAAAAAAGTTGAAATATACGCGTAAACAACAGCTTTATACTGTTATTGCGACTAATATTACCATATGCCTCGGTGGTCGAATTGGTCGAGACGCCCGCCTAGAGAGAAGGGAGGTCCAGGTTCAAACCCTGGCTGAGGTAATATTTTTCGCAATAAATTTTCTGTATTATTAAAATTGCCAGATATATACAGTCAATAAAAATCACTGATGTTAATAATATTTATCCTTTTATAATTACTACTACTTTATCACACAAGTATAAATTAACACAATCAAATCTGTATTAATTTCTCGTATACGAATTCTGTTACACATCATACCTTTTCGATATCATTATAACGAGATATTGGCATGTGCGGAAAGAAGAGTATGTGCATCGTTTTAAACCACATCGCTTTTGGCGCGTACAATTTTTCGCAAGAAATAGCTGCAGCAATTTTTGACAATTCGTAACAATATTCTTTTTTCACACTTTCAATTCTCTTAATGCAATCACATATTCTTAACCCAGGAATATTCATGGAGTCCCTCATCTCCTTGTACGCCTCGTAACGCAACGATTTGCTAGTGAACTCAGAATGAAATGGGTTCCACAAACATTGATATTGGCCATAAAGTGCTATTAATTTCTCAGTATCCTCTTCGGTCCATACATTTGGCATATTAAAAAGTATTTTATGATAAGCCAATAAGGTTATTTAACCTTCTCAATCAATGCTATTAAGATAAAAAAAGATACTTAAATACAAGTTTACACGCAGGATTTGCACTTGGTTGATATTTTTCGAAATCTGTGCATGACTGCCAAAGAAAGTATATATTATGTTACGATACGCTTATTCATTGTACTACTCGATTATAAATATACAGAAATTTAGAAAGAGGACGTGAATAAAAAGATGAATGATACACCACATCATTAAGTCTGGTTTTCATAGCTGTACTATACTATAGAGTTGAAATAAAAGTATAACTTTTTAAAATTTGGGGAAAGTGAGGAAAAAGTTCTAGCACAGTCCAGAACAGTAATGAAAAATAAACCCAATTAAAAAATTAATAAAAGATTTGGAAGGGAAATCGGGTGTTAATCATCTCATTTACCAAGTTTTTAAATATATCTTCATACTTATTTCTTTTTCTTCTATCACACATTTTTAGCAGTATAAATATAAATTGTACATTTGTTTTGTAAAGTTTATTATCTTATGTTAATATATCCTTCGCTGTTATCAAGTATGCAACTACTAATTTATAACAATGCTTCAAATATTCAATTCCATTTTATTGCTACAATTTGCGCTTTCTGTATTGTAGTAAGAATTCTCTTAGGTTTCAGCGAATATTGGTCGTTTTATTAAACTTGCAAATACGGGCGGATTTATAGTTACAAGTATTGTTTTTGATTTAGTAATGATTTTTTTAAAAATAGTAAGTACTATGATCGTTATATTATTATATATGTTTAAATCTAAAGTAACATATATATCTGATACTACGTACTTTGATTGTAATCGTGTAACAAGTTTATCATAATTTATATATGATAATAATCGATTATTTCATAAAAGCAATTAATTACATGATCTCTTTCGTGGACTAAGAGAACCGATACCTGATAAAATAACTAAAAGAATTAATACACAAGATTGTTGTGTAACAGACATTACTAATCAATTGATAACCGAGTTACGTAATTAAATAGTAGGTTTAGTTTTCTTATTTTGCCCTTGACAAAAATATCTTATCTTCTGGACAGATTAGCTCGATTATCAACGGTACACCATGTTATTTATAAATTATATACAGTTATTATTTTTGTATATAACAATATATATCCTTCACTCGTGATTATTGTTAATCAATATTATTGTATCTTACTGTGCTGAAATCTACATTACGCGCGTTATATCTATCCTTCAGACATTGTTCTTAAGAAGCTGTTTCAATTGTCGAAGATAATTGCGGTAGCTGCTGTGGGACGAAATTTACAACCTCATGATACACAAGTTCTACAAGTGAACATATGTATTAGCTACAATGTAACGATGCTTTGGATTAAAATTGGTAAAGATACATTACCTTTCCATTTCTCCACTGGAAGATCCATATCCTCGAAGCTCTGATCATACGGTAGAGAAACAGGTTCATCAGTCGGATCTGCATATTGTGCAAGGTATGGATGTGCTAACGCCTGTTCCGCAGTAATCCTTTTCTCCGCATCCAATTCCAACATCAGTTCCAATAAATCAATAGCTACACAAAAATTCAATATAATTCCATATGCATTTTACATCAATATAAGTGTTACTTTTTTCTTTCTATTCACCTAAAGGATTAGCTCCACGAAATACTTCTTTGAAATTTTTTTTCTTCAACGGTGGTAAGCTCTGAATATAATTTCTAGCCTGTAACAATAATTCAATTGTCGTAGAAAAATTGTCTCATTATTTATATAAATTAAATTATATTCCGTACGTATATACTATATTGTATTTCCTCTATACGTTCTATATCTTTCTCTTTATATGTATAGAAGTTTCAAAGAAACATTTTTATGATATGACGAAAGTACAAGCTTTATAATCGGCAGCATTATAAACAAAATATAAACATAACCATTATAAATAAATTAGATATAAACTATTATAGATATTAAATCAAGATATTGGGCCAAACCATAAGTAGTTTTAGGAATATTTATGAAATAAATAAGAAGTTTGATATTTTAATTTTAATCTAAAATACATATTTTCTATTATCTACATCTTTGTCGCACCTTAAATTTTTAATTCCCTGGCGATAAAAGTTGTCTCGTTAAACTGAAAAATAATCAAGCTCTTTTATATCATAATATTTATGGAATAGCCCAATATTTGAAAGCTATCTTTTAAAAATAAAAATACACATTTACATTTCTTTTATATTTATGTAATAACATTTTGAACCTTAACATAAAGTTTAGCAAATATATATTGATTTAAAAAAACAAATTTACCTCTTGGCTAGTAATTTTGCTTAATGTTTCTTCTGTGGGTGTACCACAGAGTACTAACACTCGTGTTAGATGATCAATGTCTGTTTATGGTTAAGGTATGTTTGAAAAAGCAGTATTAATTAAAAAGTAGTTTTTATTAATGCTAAATACACAAAACCATTCCCACAACTGGTAAGTGATCGCGTCTAAAGCAAGCTGCATATTTGTTATAAAGCAGCGTGAATTAGAGCTTTAAATAAATATCAAATGTGAAAAAGATTTAACTCTAAACAGGATACTTTAATTAATATGCTTTATTTGCGTACATCAAATTGTACGTAAAATTAAAATCTCTTTCTGTCAAAACATACGTTATACAATTTGTCTTGAAATATATATTGCTTGAATTTTTTCTCAATGTACCACTTTTAGTTTTTAACACTATTGTTATCCATAAGTAGAATTTATCAAATTAGATTATTTGGTGCTAAAATCTTACATTAAATATTGCATTAATATGTCAAACCCAAGAATTTGCCAAGATGTAATATTCATTTTTATATATTCTACCATATTAACTAACGAAAAAAAAAGAAAAGACCAAGTACAGTTCACATTTCATGTAAAATGTCTAAAACGTGCATTTCATGCTACTATGATAAAGTAACTACAATAAAATAATTAAAACAACTTACCGACTCTGACGATATCTTTTTCATAAACTCGTCTCGTGGAGTACCCAAAATTTCCATAATTAAATTCAATTGGTGAATATCTGCTCTTGCTAAGGCTCCACTATATTTTTCTTCAAAGGCACTAAATATCCCCTTTGTTACAGATCTATTTTTTAAAAGTTACACTACGTTACACATTCTAAATCATTAATACTTTTACGTCTACAGTCAATTGTATCTTATTCATGCGGAATTTGCAGATAGCTTTTAGATCGATAGTGAAATATGTAAGCAGATGGCTGTCTAAAAGCATGTTAGCGGAATATATTGTATGTAATGTTAGATTTAAAAGTTTAACGCAACTATGGGATATCAGTTATGATAGACCCTTAGCAAAAAGCATGTTTATTAAAGGACATTGCAACTGGATGAAACAAACAGAAATATTTATCAAAACTAATCAATGAGCTTGTGTTAAGAACGTAAAATATATATTTATCGTGTGAGAAAAAAAATTAACGTGGAGAAATACTGGAGATTAAAGTAGCACGACAAAAACTCGTCAACAATGACAAAGGATACGATCTGTTCCAGGGAATAATGTTCTCCCAGTTAATAGTTCCGCCATGATGCACCCCACTGACCAAATATCAACTAAAATGTACAACAGTATTACAGCATTAGGTGATAAGATTCCTGTATCTCATAAAATAAGAAGCAGATAAGATATCTCTCGTTCCACTAATTATCTCTCTCCGCGTAATCGCTGACCTGTTTGATTGTAATGCATCCAATTAAGCATAATTTCGGGCGCCCTGTACCACCTGGTGGCAACGTAACCGGTCATCTCGTTCTCCGTCGGCCTGGCCAGGCCAAAGTCCAGTATCTTCAGCTCGCAATCCTCGTTAACCGCTATGTTGGACGGCTTTAAGTCCTGTCAATCAGGTCTGTGAGAAATCGCCTCGACACTTTTCACAATTTACGTAAACATACAGCGCACACTCTCGTACCCTGTGTATAATTCCCGCAGAATGGATGTACTTCAAACCACGGAGGATCTGATAGACGAGAAATTGCACATGGTCGTCGGAAAGCTTTTGCGTTCTGACAATGTTATTCAGGTCGGCGCCCATCAGATGTGTGACTAGGTATCTGCGTAAATAAAAGACGCGATTAATACGGTGGGAACCAAACGAGACTCAGGTGCTAAACGCGGTACCCACACTTGTTGAAAATCTTCCAAAGAGGAAGACGGATGAAATACGTCCAGCAGTCCTATTACCTGCAAGAGAACGTGTTTTTAAGATCGACCGCAGGTGCAAAGTGATTTGGTGCCTTTATTTACCCACATTTTCATGATTCATATGCTTTAACATACGCAGCTCCCTATACGTGCGCTTTGCGTGCACAGCTGACTGAAACGGCCTGGCTAGCTTCTTGATCGCCACCTTCTGTCCGGTGGTCGTATCCACCGCGGAACTGAAAGCATAAAATATATTTTCGTTTGCTGACAACACGATTCCAGTCGCACTTATCCTCGTTGGCACGATCTGAAGTACTACACTAGAATATGCGCTTGATTGCAAACTTTAATATCTCTGTGAATCGTCAACTATATCTTGCGTTAAGTTATGAGAGAAATAAATAGCTTGTGCAGCGAGAAATGTCACTGACACTTCATACAATTTAGTCTTTTCCTCTTTCTCCTTTCAAACTCATCAACACGCAGCCAATACATTTCGAATACAGCAAAAACAAACGTCGAGCCACGATCCGTGACACGAGATTTCGCGCTATTCGCGTCTCTCGATCGTATCGAGTTGACAAACGTCGTGCGTCGTTCCAAATTTATTCTATTTTCGTAAAAATACGGGACGCGTGCGCAAAACTCTCTCGGGGGAATTAACGCGAGCCCGGAACAAATGTATTCGGGCTCTTCTCCGCGAGGCGGAGAACAGTCGCCGCTCTAACGCCGAAAACGTAAATGTCAAGGTTGCGATCGGTTCACGGTCGCAGCAGCGTGGGACGTCGTTCTACTTGCTCCAGCAATTTCCCAGCCGGCTGTCACTCGGCGGCTCGTCCCCCGTGCGACGCGGAGACACGTTCCGGAGCAACATTTTTATGAACGGAATCGTGAAATTGATACCTGGAGCATTGAATGACGAAAAGTATAAAAGATCAAGTTATAAGACGTCCAACAAACCGCGCGTTGCGATGCAAGACGCCGGCGGATCTCTCGGCGAGATCGCTTTTTTGCGACTTGGTAGCCTCTTGGCAAAGTCCCTGCCGTGCGTACGTACACACATACGTCGCCAAGGTTCTCCGCCACGGCGGTGCGTACGCGAGTGCGGGCGTGTGTGTGTGCGTGCACGCGCTACGAAGCATCGCGCGGCGACCGTGCCAACGTCGTGACAGCTTCGTCGTCGGCTTACCAGACTTGGCCGTAGGCGCCCGAGCCCACGGGAGTGAGCAACTGGTACCGCTCCGGCACCTCCCATTCCGTCCTGTTGATCTCGATCTTGTGAAACTGCGGCATGCCTTGTCCGCGTAACGCTCGGCCCCGGCGGAGGATTACGGCGACGGCCGTGACACGCAACGTCCTTTCGCTCTCGCGAGTTCACCCGCGACTCCGAGCTCTATCGCGCGCGATACCACATCTCCAGGTCGACCGACAGCCGCTAACAGCCGCTACGCTAATTCATCGCGGTACGGACGGACGCTACAGACAGGCGCGGTGCCGAGCTACTCGCGATACACTCACGAGACACGAGAGGCTAACGTCAACGGGCGCGCATCCCGATACCCGATACTCTCCCGATCGATCCGGCTGTGCGACGTGCGATCGCGCGGTCTAGTGACGTTTCTCGATACTCGATATATTTATCGATTGTTCGATACACGTTGCACGTTCGAGTTATCGAGTAGGGGAAAAGCGTGATTTTTAAAAATGTCATGAGACAAATAAGCTATAAACTATTTCGAAGATAAAATCTTGAGTTTATATCCTGGAATCTTGAATGTGTTCTTCAACATCATTCTTTCGTTCGTCAACATCATTTTTTCGTTCATCAACATCTTTCTTTCGTTCTTCAACACCGCTTTCTCATTCTTCAACATTATTATTTCGTTCTTCAACATCATTCTTCCGCTTTTCTTTTCTTGTTCTTCAACATCTTTCTTGCGTTCTCCAACATCTTTTTTCAATCTTCAACATCACTTTCTTGTTCTCCAACATCATTCTTTCGTTCTTCTTGTTTTGTTCTTCAACATCTTTCTCGTCCTCCAACATCAAAATTCGATTCTTCAACACCAAAATTTGATTTTTCTACATCAAAATTTGATTCTTCAACATCAAAATCTGGTTCAACATCAAAATTGGATTCTTCAATATCAAAATTTGATTCTTCAACATTAAAATTTGATCCTGTAACACCACATTTTGATTCCTCAGCATTAAAATTTGATTCTTCAACATCAAAATATGATTCTTCAACATCATATTTTGATTCTTCAACGTCTTGTCTTATCTTCCCAGATAGCACAAAGATGAACATAAGTTCATAGAGAATTCATTTTAAAGAAAACTTACAGAATTAGAAAAATGAATATCTGAAGAATTCTTGAAGAATTAGTCTCAATCAGTTCGTCTTGAAGTATTCTTCTGAAGTTC